>NC_085880.1:39370141-39372641 GCF_034702125.1 Engraulis encrasicolus | reverse complement strand
TTGCAAAGTGTGACGTCAAAGTGGTAACACACAGTCACATGGGGACCTGAAAACTATAATACTGCACCTCGTACTGATGTGCGGTGATCTTTGACATAAGGCTGGTTCATACAGGTACAAAATAAAGGTCTTTAAAGACGAGGTTACAAGACTAGGCTACCTACTGTAGCTACCATTCTGGGAGCTTGGCTATATATTAGTACAGTGTTTCTCAAACTTTTTCACATCGAGGACCACTTTGTCCCCCCAAAAATGTTGAGGGACCACCTGTCAGTTGACGGGTGCTAATTTGACACTGCTAATTTCGATGCAGATCACTTACTCTTTATTCACATTTACAAGCCTGTCTTATTGGGGTGAAAATGAGACTTCAGCTATGTTTAGCTTTGTAATAATGCTACAAATATAGCCTACTGCTACCTTGTCTTGGAAAAGTAGAAATCCCCTCGCGGACCACGGGAGCTTTGTTGAGGACCACTAGTGGTCAGCGGACCACACTTTGAGAATCACTGTATTAGTAAATAAACCCAGGACCCGTACTGCCGTGCAATACTAGAACGCAGTAACTCAAAATGGTCGAATTTTTTTTTATATCGGAAATCGGTTCTAAACTACCTCATTTGTCTTGTGTCCAAAAATGGTGGTCCAACACTGTCCCGTTTTGGAGAAAACTCATTTTGAAAGTGCAAAAATGACCCAAAAAAGGTTAAACAAAAACGCAGTAAGTCGGCGAGTTACTGCTGCACGTTCCAATGGGACTGGTTTGGTAGTAGACAGTAATACAAGCTAAGAACGCAGTAACTCCTGCAGTAACTCCATTTTGTGGCAGTAATACCAGCCAAGAACGCAGTAACTCTGTTTTTTTGTGGCAAAAAGACACATAAATGTTGTTTTTTGGTTTTTTTTTTGTGTGCATTAAATTTCTATCCTAAACAAGCATTACCAGGAAGTGTCACCACCAATTTACCGACAACACAGTTGTCGCGCCATATGGAAAACTTTGAAGCCTTTTTTCTCAGTTTGCCGTTTTCAGAGTTACTGCGTTCTAAGATTGTAGGGCAGCGTAGAGGAACACCTGAATACCCCCTTATCCCTCTGAACTGCATGCCGACCAGCGTATAATGTGTTCCACATTGAGCTATCCCGCCATCAAAGGCACGACCCCCTGACCTCCTTCTCTTCTGTCAAGTGTGGCGATTGTTTGGGGAGATTTGCTGGAAGCTCTCCAGGGGCTTTACCCTGATAAGCAAAGGGTCTCCAAATCTACCGTACCACTGCACCGCTCAGACAGGAAGTGAGCGCTAGGCTGGCAGGAAGTGAGGGCTAGGCTGGCAGCTGGGCCTGATGTTTGTCTGGTTCATCCCGGGATTACGACAAAAGAGGAGAGGGGAGAGGAGAGGGGAGAGAGAAAGGGGGGATTCTTGCTCTCTTACGATATTTCATTGAATCCCTCTCTGTCTGTCAGTCTCTCTCTTCTCTCTCTCATCTCTCTCTATCTCTCTCATTCATCAGCTATTCATTTCATCATACAATCTCTCTCTCCATCTCTCTCCCTCCCTCTCTCTCTCCTTCTCCCTCTCTCTCTCTCTCCATCTCCCTCACTCCTTCTCTCTCTCTCTCTCTCTCTCTCTCTCTCTCTCTCTCTCTCTCTCTCTCTCTCTCTCTCTTCCCCCCCCCCTCTCTGTTATTCTAGAGGATTAAGGGTTGACAAAGGGCAGTCTGGTTGAACTGCTGGGGTTTTGTGGAGCGAGCAGTCGAGCATACAGACAGACACTCTTACCGTTTTCAGGTCAACCATAACGGTGCTGGTGCCGGTGCCCGCACCAGTTACATTGGGCACTAAAGTGCTTACCTGTGAACCCCCCGCGTTCATACCATACCAGGCTCTGAACTTTTCCGCACCTGAGTGACTGTGTGTTACCCGGATGAACCTGCTGACGTTGACATACATTGTTGTCACGGTTCGCAGAGAAAAACACAACGCGAACCAACTTTTCGGTTCGCTAACGACAAGATCTGCGGCATGAACACGACGGCACGGCTCTCAGTCGGCCTGAATGCACCGTCTGAGTCCTCGCGTTACCCCTCTCGTTCCCAATGTGAGTCCTCCCGTTACCCCTCTCGTTCCCAATGTGAGTCCTCCCGTTACCCCTCTCGTTCCCCTGTTGTACTGGCTGCTGGCTCCCCTTGAGCTCTTCAGACAGTCTTTGTGCAGCTCCAACTCTCAGCACACAATAAATTGTGTCTGTTTCTGTGGATGGAACAACGTGATTATCGATCAGTGTCATGCGCAGGTGCTTTATGGGTCTGACAGTGTGTGTGTGTGTGTTTGTGTGTGTGTGTGTGTGCGTGCGTGCGTGTGCGTGCGGGCGCGCACGCGTGTGTGTGTGTGTGTGTGCGTGTGTGCATGTGTGTGTGCGTGTGTGTGTGCACGCACCTGTGTGTGTGTGCTTGTGTGTACAGTATGAGTGTGAGAAAGAGATTAATAATGCCCCTATGT
>NC_085880.1:39350141-39360141 GCF_034702125.1 Engraulis encrasicolus | reverse complement strand
ATAGTAGCTAGATAGAAAGAGGAATGTATGAGTGACAGAGAGAGAGAGAAGGAGAAAGAGAGAGAGGGAGGGAGAGAGAGAGAGATAGAGAGAGATAGTAGCTAGAAAGAAAGAAAGAGGGAATGCAAGCAGGCAAGACAGGAATGAGTGGCGTGGTTTGGAGCAGCAACAGGCAGCTCTGTAATCCTGCTGGCGTGCCGTGCTGGCCTGGCCTGGCCTGTGTGTGTGTGTGTGTGTGTTTGTGTGTGTGTGTGTGTGTGTGTGTGTTTGTGTGTGTGTATGTGTGTGTGTGTGTGTGTGTGTGTGTGTGTGTGTGTGTGTGTGTGTGTGTGTGTGTGTGTGTGTGTGTGTGTGCGTGTGTGTGTGTGTGTGTATGTGTGTGTGTGCTGGATTGGCTTGGCCTTGGTCGGGTGTAGCCAGGCTCAGTCATGCTGTACACACACACACACACACACACACACACACACACACACACACACACACACACACACACACACACACACACACACACACACACACACACACACACACATGCACACGGAGGCTCAGTCAAATAATAGGCCAGCGAGTTCATGTTTCTGGACACGGGCGAGAATGTGAATCGGAGCTCGGCTCGTTTGTCTTGGTGGAGTGAGAGAGAGAGAATCGGAGCTCGGCTCGTTTGTCTTGGTGGAGTGTTTAACTGGAGACCATGCAGCTCCCATCTTTAACAATTTCCCCCTGCAGGAAGACCTGTCAGAGAGAGAGAGAGAGAGAGAGAGAGAGAGAGAGGGAGAGAGAGAGAGAGAGAGAGAGAGAGAGAGGGAGAGAGAGGGAGAGGGGCGGGGAGGGAGAGGGAGGGAGGGAGGGAGAGGGAGGAAGAGAAAGAGAGAGAAACGGTGGAGAGAGAGAGAGAGAGAGAAAAGGGGGTAGAGAGAGAGAGAGAGAGAGAGAGAGAGAGGCCTATGTAAGCTTTCAATGTAAGCTGATTGAACAGTTCTTGAAGTTCGACTTTTGTTCTGAACTTTTGTGCACACGCACGCACGCACACGCACACGCACAAACACACACACACACACACACACACACACACACACACACACACACACACACACACACAGACACACACACACAGACACACACACACACACACACACACACACACACACACACACACACACACACACACACACACACACACACACACACACACACACACACACACACACACACACACAAGCACACAGAGGGAGAGAGACAGAATGCATACTAAATAGCGATAGAGAGGAATGGTGACACACCCATTCATTTGAGCTCATTTGGTGCACTACAATTTGGCATTAACTCGCAATCAGTCATTCTCTTTACAGGTACAGTCAGGCATACTCTTCAGCTTAGTCATGCACACGTGTTCTGATTTCCACGTAGAGCAGTGTTTCTCAAACTTTGTCAGACCGAGGACCACTTTGTCCCCCTAAATATGTTCAGGGACCACCTGTCAACTGAAATGATAGTTGATGGGTGCTAATTTGATACTGCTAATTTCGATGCAGATCAGTTATTTTTTATCCACATTCACAAGCCTGTCTTATTGAAGTGAAAATGTTATGTTTAGCTTTGTAATAATGTTACAAATATAGCTACATTGTCTTGGTAAAATAGAAATCCCCTTGCAGAGCACCTGAGCTCTGTCACGGACCACTAGTGGTCCCCGGACCACACTTTGAGAATCATTGACGTAGAGCCAACCTCACACGAACTCTATTACATACCCAGACATAGTTTTATGCAAGTAATGCACATACAGACTCATTACGCACATAACCACATGTGCGTACACACACATACACACACACACACACACACACACACACACACACACACACACACACACACACACACACACACACACACACACACACACACACACACCTACACACACACACACACACACACACACACACACACACACACACACACACACACACACACACACACACAACTTGCCCCGCCTGAGCTCTCCGCAGCCAGTTGTGTGTGTTGTCTTGCCAGCCGACACACACACACACACACACACACACGCACACACACACACACACACACACACACACACACACACACGCACACACACACACACACACACACACACACACACACACACACACACACACTAACATGCTCCTCAGATAACTGCATAGATGGGATGAGCTGTCTGCACACACATACACACACACACACTCACACATGCGCGCTCACACATACAGTGCATGTCACAGTACAGTACACTGTACTGTACCACAAACAGACACACGTGCGCATAGAAACACACACACAAACACACACACACACACACACACACACACACACACACACACACACACACACACACACACACACACACACACTCACACACATACACACACACACACGCTCCCCAAGCCCTCACAGCGCACGCGCGCACACACACACGCACACGCACACACACACACACATGCACACGCACACGCACACACACACACACACACACACACACACACACACACACACACACACACACACACACACACACACACACACACACACACACACACACACACACACGCTGTGAGTGTGTGGAAGTCTGGTGTATGTCCCATTAGTGATGCTGGCCCTCGCGCTATTGAGAAATGAGAGGTTATCATCCGCGTGTCCCCACGCACCGTATTATTTACTCACATGCAATCCACTAAACGCTTCTACCCAAGCCCTCACAGCGCACGCACGCACGCACAAACACACACACACACACGCGTGCACGCGCCCACACACGCACACACACACACACTCCCCAAGCCCTCACAGCGCACGCACACACACACACACACACATACACACACACAAACACACGCACACACACACACACACACACACACACACACACACACACACACACACACACACACACACGCACGCACACACACACACAGCCCTCACAGCGTCATGGTGGTCTGTGTTAATAGCTCTGTTCTGCTTTGCTGTAATCCAACAAGTTACCGCATGAAAATGTGAGAAGCCTTGGTGAAATCAATAGGTAGATATTAGGGCTGCACGATATTAGAGAAATATGCGATACACGATATCATGACTGTAAACCGCAATATCGATATTACTCGCGATATTTAATATATACATATATTTTCCCCTCTCTACTTGCCTTTCTACATTTTATCATGTATAAAACAACTGAGAGCAATGTGTTATTTCCAACATTATTTTTTATGAGGAAAAAACATGGCTAATATACAGCATCAACTTAAAATGCCAACGTTTTTAATACATTTTTTTTAACCTTTTCACCAAATTTGCTGTTATTAAAAATTTAAAAGTTTTTGCGATATGTGCAAAACTTTGCAATACGTGTATCGCAAGCCGTGATATCGCGATATTTTTGATATACCGTGCAGCCCTAGTAGGTATTATAAGTATGTAAGAAAGTACGTATTAAGTAAGTAAGTTACTAAGTAAATGAGTAAATAACTTATATAATATACAATAAATAAATAAAGACTTGTGTGTTGAGTTGCAAGTGACATCACAGTAATTCGAAAGCTCAATGAAGGCTCCTCAATGCAACTGTAGAGTCCCATTAGGATTAGATTAGATTAATTAACTGCAACTTTACTGGCATTGCACATTCAGGAATGCAGAGAAATGAGATGCAATTTAGCATCTGATCAGAAGTGCAAACAAGAGACATGCAATATGTGACCACATGTGTGTCTCTCTGGATGTCTGTGAGGTCGCCTGTGTGAGAGAGATAGAGGTTGGAAGTTGTAGCGACAGTGTTTGTGTTTGTTGGTGTGTGTGTGTGCGTCCATGCATGCGTGCATAATGAGGGGTTGAAGGGTGCAGCCTGACTCAGACTGTGTGTGTGTGTGTGTGTGTGTGTGTGTGTGTGTGTGTGTGTGTGTGTGTGTGTGTGTGTGTGTGTGTGTGTGTGTGTGTGTGTGTGTGTGTGTGTGCGTATGTGCGTATGTTTGTGTGTGTGCGTGCGCGGGGTGAAGATATTTTTATCCGCCTCTCCACGGGGTCCGTCGCTGCTGTACTTCAGTTCACCTGAGTTGTTTACTGCCGCGTTTGAGCCGCCATGTCAGTGTCAGTGATATACGCGCCAGCCGTCCATTGCGGGGCAGGAAATAAGCCTGCCATCTGTAGCCCTAAATTAGCAACGCTACGATCCGCCTGCCAGGCTTCCATTAAACTCTGTTTCTGTTTCGGTTATAGACCCAAATTAACGACGATAAGGTTTATTGTGCCGTAAAAGAAGAATTGCTCGTGGCCTGCCTTGAAGAACAGTTAGGTAGTGTGCAGCTCAAACTATTGCAGTTCATAGAAGACACGTGCATTCACACTAAAGGTGCCGGTATGCTTGCTGCAAGATACGCGAGCGCGTGCACGATTCGTTCATGAACGCGTTAAAGGGACACTGTGTGAGATTTTTAGTTGTTTATTTCCAGAATTCATGCTGCCCATTCACTAATGTTACATTTTTCATGAATAGCCTACTTACCACCACAATCAAATTCTAACTATTCATTATGACTGGAAAAATCACACTTGGACTCTACTTGGACCATACTAGAAATTATTTGTTTATTACTTAGTAAACTTTCATGTAAAGATCAAATTTGGCAATAGGCAGCCCAGTTTCAATGAGCAGCATAGTTGCAGTACCTTTTTTGACCATTTCCTGCACAGTGTCCCTTTAATATGCGTATTTAATGTCAATTTCGCGCGCGTTGGACACGGCAGCCAAATGCGTGCGTCAGGTGCAATATCTTCAAACTCGCTGGGGGCGATCGTAAGAAAGACTGCGCAGTTCCACGCGTGTGCTTGATATGAAAACGACAATGTCAGCAACTTTTAAGAGCGTCTCATTGAGTTTGTCAGAAATGTCAAACATTTGTGATCATACTTCCTTGTTGCACTTTAAAAAAGAAGCATGCACATATAGGAGTAGTAGCAGTATTGTTTCCTTGCCCAAGGAGCCCCTCTTTTGTTTTGTTGTTTTCCTTGCCATGTTTTCCGTGTTCCCAATTTCCGCATCCCAATTCTGCGTGCTCTCTGTCCCCTGGATGATACCGCCAGTATTTTGCGTCTTGGTCAACTGCTTTTGAAGCAAGCATGTGTCGGTTGCTCGCGGTGACGCGCATAATTTACAGCTCGCAGCAAGCATAACGGCACCCTTACAGTATATTCTCTCTCTCTGTCTCTCTCTCACCCACACGCACACGCACGGGCACACACACACACACACACACTCACACTCATACACACACACACACACACACTCACACACACACACACACACACGACACACAGAGGGCTCTCAAAAAAACAGTGCAGTTCATTGAAGGCCAGGATCGGTCCACCTCTGTTCCGCTCGACATCTCTCGTCTCTGCTTTAAGGATTTTAGACATTCGCACCCATTATGGTCTGCCACATGCTAGTGCACTTATGTGCTCACGGACGACCGTTAGAAATCCCAAAGAGAAAAAAAAACGACTTCACTTGAAAGTCATCCTGAAATAGTGCCGGATCTGCCAAAGGCTGTCAGTGGCTTTATAATATATATGTATTTGTAATACCTCTAGCCCAGGGATTCTCAAAGTGTGGTCCGGGGACCACTGGTGGTCCGCGACAGAGCTCAGTTGGGCCACAGTGGGGATTTCTACGTTTAAAGACAAGCTATCTGCAGCAATATTTGTTACATTATTACAAAGCTAAAGATAGCAGGACTCTTATTTTCACCACAATATGACAGGCTTGCAATCTGAATAAAAAGTAAATAAATTATCTGCATCGTAATTAGTAGTGTCAAATTAGCACCCGTCAACTGTCAGTTCAGTTGACATGTGGTCCCTGAATATGTTTGTGGAGGGACAAATGGTCCTCGGTCTGAAAAGCCGTGGCCTAGTGGTTAGAGAGTTGGTCTCAATCTAGGGGTTGCTGGTTAGAATCCCCCCTGACCTCTCCCTACATTTCCATCCATGATTGAGGTGCCCTTGAGCAAGGCACCTAACCCCACATTGCTCCAGGGCCTGTAACCAATACTCTTAAAAAATAATAGTTGTAAGTCGCTTTGAATAAATGAAAGCGTCAGCTAAGTGTAATGTAATGTAATGAAAAAGTTTGAGAAACACTGCCCTGGCCTTATGAGGGCAGTATCTGAGTTTTGCGTTGCATTTTACGGATTGGACATTTCCTGCTTTTAGTGCTCCCTCGCTGTCGAACACCCTCCCGTGCCTCATCCAAGTCTCTCTTTTAGTGCTCCCCTCGCTGTCGAACACCCTCCCGCGCCTCATCCAAGTCTCTCTTTTAGTGTCCCCTCGCCGTCGAACACCCTCCCGCGCCTCATCCAAGTCTCTCTTTAACACTTTCTAGCTCATTGAGCAGCTGGCCCCGTCTCACAGGGGAAAGCTGCAGCGCTGGACTGGAGGATAAGGGTGTTTATTTTTTCTTTCTGTCTTTCTTTCTTTCTTCCTTTCTTTATTTCTCTCTTTCTCTCTTTCTTTCTTTCTTTCTTTCTTTCTTTCTTTCTTTCTTTCTTTCTTTCTTTCTTTCTTTCTTTCTTTCTGTCTTTCTTTCATTCTTTCTTTCTTTCTTTCTTTCTTTCTTTCTTTCTTTCTTTCTTTCTTTCTTTCTTTCTTTCTTTCATTTTTAGTGATGCTATTGTTTTGGACGCAGATTCTCTGTAGGTTTCACATGCTTACAGGATCTCTCTCTCTCTCCTTTCCTATCCTCTCCTCTCCTCTCTTCTCATGTCCTCCTCTCGTCTTCCCTCGTCTCCTCTCTTCTCTCCTCTCCTCTCATGTCCTCCTCTCCTCTTTCTTCTCCTCTCTCCTCTCTTCTCCTCTCCTCTCTCCTCTTTTCTCCAAAGAGAAATCAGCGCAGGTCAGTGCCCCTGAATCATACTGTAGACAACCGCTGCTTGCCCACACACCCAGCTTTTCCCGCCTGTGAGTCACAAATGGCACCGGCAACTCAACAGGGGGAATTTCCAAACTCTCCAACCCCAACCCCAACCCCAACTCCCTCCCCTCCCTCCCTCCCTCCTTTAGTCAGTTTTTAATATTCCATCTCTCCAAACCCGTACACTTAAACATTTTTCATGACCGCAACCGTTTGTTGGTGTGAATCACCCATAAATCTTTGCGCTGGAATGCCTTTGAAGAGTGTGTGTGTGTGTGTGTGTGTGTGTGTGTGTGTGTGTGTGTGTGTGTGTGTGTGTGTGTGTGTGTGTGTGTGTGTGTGTGTGTGTGTGTGTGTGTGTGTGTGTGTGTGTGTGTGTGTGTGTGAGTGTGTGTGTGTGGTTCTGTTAATGCGGGCCGCTTGCTAGTTTGGCCTCAGTGAAGTATGGAGCTGTTGGGTGCTGTTGCCAGTGTTGCCAGATTGGGCGGGTGCCCGCCCAATTGGGCTACTTGGGATGAGCGTCGGCGGGCAAAAACGGGGAAAATTGGCTATTTGGCGTTTTTTTAATGCCGTTTTGGGCCCATAGAAGTCAATATAATTTGTTGAATTTGGGTGGAATTTAGCACATTTTGGCGGTTTTTGAGAACTTTTTGGGCGGGATTTGGTCAGACACATCTGGCAACACTGGTTGTTGCTGCCGCCACTGATGATGTTGGTGATGGTGGTGGTGGTGATGACGGTGGTGGATGGTGGTGCTGGTGGTGATGATGATGACGATGATGATGACGAAGATGATAATGATGATGATTATGATGATTATGACTATGATATTGATTATGATGATTGTAGTGATTAAAACAGGTTAAGTTTTCCATGATTCCTTTGTTTTCATTTGTTTCCTTTTATCTTTAAACCTTTCCCATTTTGTTCACTTCCTTGACTGTAAGAATGCAGGAGACTTGACGCGTGAAAGGACGAGGATGCATTATTGTTTCTCCTTGATGAGTTTCTTGGATGATTTATTAAACAAAAAGGGGTAACATAAACTTAAGAATGTAAACTTTGAAAATAACAAATAAAGCAAGGCTTTCAGTTCAGTCAATGGAATTGGGTTTGAGCTTCAGGCAACAGGCCGCGTTCAGGCTGGCACAGTCGCGCGCACAGGCTCGTTCTCGGTCATGGACACGGTCCATGACTGTGGCGCCTTGCACCCCTACAGCGTCTGGGCCGCGTCACCACACCATCATAAGTAGCAGTCTCGCCGCCACCTACAGGAAGTAATTAGGACACCACACTAACAAGGTGCAATTAGTATCACGTTTGCAACAGAAAGTTTGTCCAATGTAAATATAAAATCTTAATCTAATTCTTCTTTATCTAAACATAAATATTTTCAGGAGCTCTTGTGTGAAAACAATAAATTAAACAATTGGCTCTTACAATAATGATGGTTAATCATTGAATGTAGGGCTGTCCTAAACAATTATTTTTTTCCCGATTAATCTATCAACTATTTTTTTTCGAATAGTTGATTAGTCAAACGATTATTTTTTTCAAGTACTCTAGCACTTTAATCTTCAAGGAAATTGGGAAAAAAAGAAGGAGACCGTTAAAATTAGGTCCCTGAGCTCACATTGAGTTTTAAATCATGATTGTAGCTTATTTACTCCGAGATACAACGTCCAATTCATACGTGCTGGACAATTTTTGGTTTCAATAAAGTAATAAAACATAAATAAGGTAAGTAAAAAAAAGCATTGAATTAAATTCAACGATGAGTCGACTATGAAAATTCTTGTCGACTAATTTTTATAGTCGATTAGTCACGATTAGTCGATTAATCATCCCGGCCCTAATTGAATGTGTTAAATGGTTAATGTGACATATTTTGACCCTTCGTGTCTCTTCCCTCCCATCTCCTCTCCTGTTTGCTGTAGATGTGAATGAGTGCGACCTGCTGGCTGGTGTGTGTGGCGACGCCCGCTGTGAGAACGTGGAGGGCACTTTCCTCTGCATGTGTGCTGACGACAGCCAGGAGTACAACCAGATGACCGGCAAATGTGACACCGTTCCCCCAGGTGAGGCTTTACATACAAACACACACACTCAAGCACACACACACGCATACACACACACACACACACACACACACACACACACACACACACACACACACACACACACACACACACACACACACACACACACACACACACACACACACACACACACACACCGTTCCCCCAGGTGAGGCTTCCCATGCACACACACACTCGCGCACAGACACACAGGCACGGAGGTACACACACCAGGTGACACTTTACATACACACACACACACTCAACCGCACATTCAGGCATGCACGCACGCATATGCATGCAAGCACGCACACACAGACACTTACGTATGTACACGCAACAGGTTGAGGCTTTACACACACACACACACAATCACGCACAGAAACACACACACACACACACACACACACACACACACACACACACACACACACACACACACACACACACACACACACACACACACACACACACACACACACACACACACACACACACACACACACTCAGGCACTTACACACAGACACACACACTGGCACTTAAGTACGTACACACACCAGGTGAGACTTTACAAAAGCACACACTCACGCACTGAGACACAAACACACACACACACATGCATGCACGCACGCACGCACTCACACATACACACACACACATGCACTAACGTATGTACAAACACCTGGTGAGGCACGCACACGCATATGCATGCAAGCACGCACACACACACAGGTATATACACACGCACGCACACACACACACACATATGCATGTATGCATGCACACATCTACACTTACTCTCCAGTGTGCCTTAAGCATTCCCATATGCTCAACCACAGATAAGTGCACGCTCACACACAAGCAATCGCTCACAGCGCACTGCACACAAACAACACAGCACATGGTTTTGGAAAAGTAATCTTACCCACTTGCATGTGTACAAGCCCTTGCCTATGAGGGCTTCATTACGTACAAGCAAACACCTTTGTT
>NC_085880.1:39340141-39342641 GCF_034702125.1 Engraulis encrasicolus | reverse complement strand
GTGTGTGTGTGTGTGTGTGTGTGTGTGTGTGTGTGTGTGTGTGTGTGTGTGTGTGTGTGTGTGTGTGTGTGTGTGTGTGTGTGTGTGTGTGTGTGTGTGTGTGTGTGTGTGTAGCAATCTACCTAAGGGGACAACTGTGCCAGGCATAGATCAGTCGGTTTACCCATTAAAGCCTAAGGCAGTGGTGTAGTCTACGTAGAACGCGGGTATACGGAGTATACCCACCTCTAAATTTCAGGGATTTCAGTATACCCACTTAAAATTGATTGATCCATTATTTTGAATGGCACAAATAGTTACAGTATACCCACTTCAAAAAATGCTCCAATATACAGTATACCCACCATAAAAAAGTAGTCTACATCACTGGCCTAAGGCACCTGCAAAAAACACCTGCTGAATGCCTAAGCCCCTTTCGGGAATACGTGGCCTCTGCCTATTAAAACCTAAATATCGCAGCCTCCGAAGCACGTAAAAACATAAAATAAGTTACATTTAAAAGCTAGGACCCTCATCTTGGAATGCTCATATCTCCAAATGCCCAGGCTGTCAAGCCAGAGTCATTATGTGATTAGCTAGGGCACCGGCTGGGGGGACAACTTTGAGGTGCACTCACACACACACACACACACACACACACACACACACACACACACACACACACACACTCACACACGCATGCACGCACACTCACACGCACGCACGCACGCACGCACGCGCGCACACGCACGCACGCACGCACGCACGCACGCACGCAGGCAGGCAGGCAGGCAGGCAGGCAGGCAAGCAGGCAGGCAGGCAGGCACGCACGCACACTCACTCACTCAAACACACAGACACAGACACACGCGCGCACACACACACACACACACACACACACACACACACACACACACACACACACACACACACACACACACACACACACACACACACACACACACACACACACACACACACACACACACACACACACAGGCACACACACATTGTTCTCCGACTGGTACAGAACTTGAACCGGTGACCTCTGCTATCTCTGGGCCATTAGGCCACAGTAGCCTGTTCCATGTCAAATGTCTAAATGGCTCCCACTCCACAATATCAGGGGTGAACTTCTCTTAAAGTGTAGTTGCTAACTACGTTAGCTACTTTGTTGGTTACAATGCAATTCCCCATTGGCAACTACCCAAGTTGCTAACTGCTAACAACTACGCTTTTGAGAAATGTACCCCAGATGTGACTGGAAAAAAAAACCCAGGCAGTTAATACACTTCCAAGTAGCCAAGAGAAAGCAAAAGTTTTCAGTTCTTCGCTCTCTACACTGTATATTTACATACCATAAAAGCACATTTTAGCACCTGGACTCACTTAACCATTTTGAGCAGTGTTTCCTGGCAATCACTTTATACAGTAATTGTTTTTGAAGGTAGGTCCTTCAGTTAAATTTTTGAAAATTGCCATGTTGACAGTTATTATTATTCCTTTTTGTATACAATATGTATACATTTTTACATTTTCTATAAATGTTTGTATATAGTACTCGTCTGTCCAACATGGTAGAGCCCCTGTTGACAAGGTTGTTTTCCTCTATTTTTCTATATCAGGCCCTTTACAGTAATTTATTATATGGTTGTGACGTCATCTGTCGAATGCTCCATTCATTTCAACGGGGCTCCCCAACGTTCGGACGTCTGTTATTTTTCGATAACGGACGGGTTGGTCTATAACAGACCGCTGTCAATGGCAACAAGACTTTTCACTGCTAAAGCGACTTTTCATCAAGACTCCAGAGCTGTAAACAGCTCTGCAAGACTCTAATCAGCTGCTGTGATAGACAGCACCCGTTGTCCTGGCTACCGCTGTCAATGGCAACAAGACGTTCACTGCTAAAGCCACTGGCTTGTATAGGCCTACAAGTCAGTGGCTAAAGCGAATGTTTCATTCCGCAGGGGGTCCGGTCTTTTGTCACTCTAATCAGCTGCTGTGATAGACAACACCTGTTGTCCTGGCTAGCCTACCTAGCTGTTGCCTAGCGGTGTTCCACAACGGCACTGTTTTGTTTTGCGCAGCAACAATCTTAACATTAAATAGGTCTAAAGAAATGACCCCGCATGTGTGAATCATTTAAGTATATCCATATAATAAGCGGGTTAACTTTCGGCGAGTCGGTCGCTTTGTGGAATAGCAGCACTTCAGAGAGAACAAGACCCCTCCGCTCCGCGTCGGGGTCTAAAGATTCTCTCTGTCGTGCTGCTATTCCACGGTAGCGACCTTCTCGCCGAACGTTAACCCTTACATAGTAACCCCTTGAGCAGAGCCTCTGTTTTAACCTCAATTGTCACTTAATTGGTTGCTTAAGACTCTCTGCATTGTCATAGCCATGTTGTTATGTTGTAGTTGAGTGTTTTCACCAAAGAGTGAATAGGTCCGATCGACGGGCCCATCTGCAGTAAGAGGCTACGACAGTTGGCTTGGAGTGCGGAGTTCAGTGTTTAAAACG
>NC_085880.1:39332641-39335141 GCF_034702125.1 Engraulis encrasicolus | reverse complement strand
GTCGCCTACGGGTGGCACCAAAAACACAACAGTATTGGCCAGTGGGCTGGGGTCAACTCCAGGGGTTCAAACTCTGATTGCTCTTGTTGCATGTTGTTTTTGCGCTGCAGTATTGTTTGTAAAGGCTAAAAGGCTGTTTGTCTCTTCTGTTGTGCCGTAGATGCGGATGAGTGCGCCCTGTTTGGCACGGAGATCTGCAAAGGGGGCTTCTGCCTCAACAACGAGGGGACGTACGAGTGCTACTGCAAGGCCGGACTCTTCTACGATGAGACCAGGCTGGAGTGTGTGGGTAAGTAAGGTGCTTTAGGAGTGTGTGAAAAGTAATATCCAAATCTTTATGGTGCATTCCCAAGTCCCAAGTCATCCTAGTAGGAGATCACACTTATCCTACCTGGATATTTCAACTGCCGTTCCTGACAGTTGAAGTGGAAGTTCTACATCCATGGCAACCGCCGCGGTTCAGCTGACTTTAGCGAGGTGTTTTGATATGAGCCAAAAAAAGCCAAAATAGTTATTACTCTGTCATATGTTACATTTATGTTGACACAATATCATGTAATAACACAACGTTTATGCTGAGTAAAAATAGCTGTGTTTGGAACAGCTGCACAAAAGAGAATGGAGTTTCAGTATTTATTGACATTTTAAATAACGGCTCCATGGGCGCCGCCATTATTATCCGACTTCGATTTGTTGAGGTTGGAGTAGTGCGAGTCACCCCGACCTCGCTAGTTGGAGCTCCCACTTCGACTGGCGTTCCAGAGCGTTTTTCATAGTAGGAGGTTGGATAAGTGTGATCTCCTACTAGGATGATTTGGGACTGGAATGCACCATAAGTGTGTACAAAGTAACATCCAAATCAACCATATAGATAGGTTTCCCATTTACAAACACCACAGTCTGTCTTCAAACAGCCACTATTCACTCGCACTCACAAACACTGGCTATTCGACAGACAGAAAGGAAACCTAAGCTTAAAGTCTGTCAATGTTTACACCTCTGTCAGTAGTAGTATGTAGGTAGACATAGACAGAGATTTGGTAGAACTCCATGCAGATTTAAGTTGAAATCAATAAATTTAAAGTCAAAAGTTAAAGTCAATATTTCAGTGGAATGGTGAATGGAAAAAAAAAGTTTGCGGTGAACACGCCTGCAAACACATTCAGTGGGCGATGGCCTTAGAGGATGCACTTCATCATCTGGTGTAAATCCCTCTCCTACTCAGCTATGCATTTTAAATAGTCCAAACAGATATACATTAATTATCTTGATACAGTCGGATTTATGCTTCGTAGTGCATTCCACTGGCCAAAAACGGAGACAGATTTTATATATTTATTTATTGACGATAAATCTTCAAAAGGAATTTGAATTTCTCTTTACAGTTATGCACCATCTTACTCAAGTGTGCATAATATATTATTTCCCCAACGAACTGTCCACCTACTCTGAATAAGACGCCATAGTACACCATATAACATTTGTGTTGACAATTTCAGGAATGTCACTTACGCCCTTATCATTCACATTATGATTGCATTCTACAGTGTAGCTACAGTATGGTCAAAATGTTTCCAAAATGTAGTCGCAGAGTGGCCTCCTAAAAAGGCTCCACCCAAAAGCACCCAAGTGTAGTCATGACTTGGACTTAAGTAAAGGTGGGGTTGCAGGTATGACATCACGTTGGGGGAACTCCCCCTGGATTCTAAGGTTCTACATAGACTCCTATGAGCCTGTGGAACCCCCAACGTGATGTCATAATAGTACATATTCTTAAAATGGTTAACCTGCAACCCCACCTACAGTAAAGTAGGGAAGCTAAAGTACTGCAGTACAAGTCCATACAGGGCGGCTGACTGCTTTCGCCGGGCCCGGGACAAAGCCCCCCCCCAACACATGACAAGATGCACCTCTGCTCCCTGGGCCCAGGGCAGCTGACCATTTTGCCCTCCCCTGTCGGCCTCCCTGTCTGAGTCCATAGCTGCTGACCCTGCCCAGCTGGTGTTGTGGAACAGCGGTCTGTGTCTGAGCTAGGGACCAGACGTGAATGGGCACCACTCCCTGCTGCTGCCCTCTCCTCCACAACTCCCTGCTGCTGGCCTCCCGTCCAGGCCCTCTCCTCCACAACTCCCTGCTGCTGGCCTCCCGTCCAGGCCCTCTCCTCCACCACTCCCTGCTAGTCCCTCCGCCCCTCTTCTCTTCACTTCTCCTCTCTCCTCTCCTCCTCTCCTTCACCACTTCCTGCTAGCCTCTCCTCCTCTCCTCTCCTCTCCTCTCCTCTCCTCTCCTCTCCTCTCCTCTCCTCTCCTCTCCTCTCCTCTCCTCTCCTCTCTCTTCTCTGCCCTCCTCTCTGCTCCTCTCTTCCTCTCTTTCCCTCTCCTCTCCTCTCCTCGCCTCGCCTCTCCTCTCCTCTCCTCTCCTCTCCTCTCCTCTCCTCTCATCTCTCCTCTCCTCTCCTCCCATCTCCTCTCCTCTCCTCTCCTCTCCCCTCCTCTCCTCT
>NC_085880.1:39307641-39320141 GCF_034702125.1 Engraulis encrasicolus | reverse complement strand
GGGGGAGGGGGGAGGAGAGGTGGTGGTGAGGAGGAGAGGGGAGGAGGAGAGGGGGCAGGGGGTGGAGGAGAGGGGCAGGGGGGTGGAGGTGGTGGTGAGGAGGAGAGGGGCAGGGGGGTGGAGGAGAGGGGCAGGAGGGTGGAGGAGAGGGGCAGGAGGGTGGTGGAGGTGGAGGAGAGGGGCAGGAGGGTGGAGGAGAGGGGCAGGAGGGTGGAGGACAGTGGCAGGAGGGGTGGAGGACAGGGGCAGGAGGGGTGGAGGAGAGGGGCAGGGGGGAGGAGGAGAGGGGCAGGAGGGGTGGAGAGGGGTGGTGAGGAGGAGAGGGGTGGAGGAGAGGGGCAGGGTGGAGGAGAGGTGGTGGTGAGGAGGAGAGTAGGGTGGATGGGTGAAGGAGAGTGGCAGGGGTCCTGACTGACCCATCACACACATGCACACACTCCTGCACCACCACCACCACCACCACCACCACTCCTCACGCCTCCCCCCCTGCCACCCCCACCCCCCAACACACACACACACACACACACACACACACACACACACACACACACACACACACACACACACACACACACACACACACACACACACACACACACACACACACACACACACACACACACCGTGATTTCATTACACTTGAATCCTCTGATATATAGGACAATGGTTAGCTGGATTTTTTGATGGTCTCCCCGATATGTTGACCTCAAGTGATGTTTGTCATAAAAGTTTTATGTAAATTTCATAGTGGCTCACATCGTTATGATGAGGTGCGATAAGGTCGCTGTAAATGAACGTGAAAGGAGTGGAAAGGACATTCCTCCGTTCCGGTATCTTTCTCTATCCCTCTCTCCCACTCGTTTCTGTACTGTATCTCTCTGTTTCTGCCTCTCCTCTCCTCTCCTCTCCTCTCATCTCATCTCCTCTCCTCCTCTTCATCATTCACTCAACCTTTCATCCTTCCTTTCATCCGTCCGGGCACACACAGCACAATGTCAGTAACTGTGTATAGGTCCGAACAGAGTAAAATGGATCTCTCTCTCAGCCTTGTTTTATATTAGCACTGTACTGCCATTGTCTTCTCTATGTGTTTAAAAACCTTGAGTCTATAATAAAGTATTCAATTTATTTCTCTCTCCCTCTCTCTCTCTCTCTCTCTCTCTCTCTCTCTCTCTCTCTGTCTTTCTCTCTCTCTCCCTCTCTCTCTCTCTATCTCCCTCTGTCTCTCTCTCCATCTCCCTCTCTCTTTCTCCCTCTCCCTCTCTCTCTCTCTCTCTCTCTTTCTCCCTCTCCCTCTCTCTCTCTCTCTCCCTCTCCCTCTCTCTTTTTCTCTCTCCTTCTCTCTCTCTCTCTCTCTCTCTCTCTCTCCCTCTCTCCTTCTCTCTCTCTCTCTCTCTCTCTCTCTCTCTCTCTCTCCCTCTTCCTGTTCTGCAGAGGACTATGCCACCATGTGTAACGTGCCCCTGAGCGGTAATCGACGGCCCTACGGTCGCGACGCGTTGGTGGCCGCCCCCGTGCACGAGTATGAGGTGGGCCTGGACTACCAGCCCCGCCCACGGCCACGCCCCCACCCCCACGGCCCCGAGCAGTCCCAGGGCTCACACACCCTGCCGCTCTACGAGGACGAGGAGGAGGACAGTGAGTAACACACACACACACACACACACACACACACACACACACACACACACACACACACACACACACACACACACACACACACACCCTGCCGCTCTACGAGGACGAGGAGGAGGACAGTGAGTAACACACACACACACACACACACACACACACACACACCCTGCCGCTCTACGAGGACGAGGAAGAGGACAGTACGTAACACACACACACACACACACACACACACACACACACACACACACACACACACACACACACACACACACACACACACACTGCCCATCTACGAGGAGGAGGACAGTAAGTAACACACACACACACACATACAAACACACACACACACACACACTGACACTTTACTTGATGGCCGCGTACACACACACACAAGTACACACACTCACTCACACTCACACACACACACTCATTCTCTCTCTATCTCTCTCTTACACACACACACATACATGGACTAACACTTAATTTGACGCCCGTGTCATAGGTGTAAATGGTAAATGGTTAATGGTAAATGCACTGCATTTGTATTGCGTATGAATTAAGATTATTTTCTGAAATGGCACTTAGGGGGTTTTGCATCTGAACTCTTCATTTGTATTGCGTCTTTCCACTCCTTCGCTTCGAGCACTCAGAGCGTTTTACATTGTATGCCTCACATTCACCCATTCACACTCACACTCACACACCGGTGACACGCGGGGTACCACCCTGCCACCTGGAGCAACTTGGTAGGCTATAACATGACAGTGTCATAATAGTCTCATAATGCCGACATTGGAAGCGTCATAAACATTGTAGGATTGTTCTCATTAAGTGACATTCGGCTATGTAATAGATCAGGCGTCTCCAACGTGGTGCCCGCAGGCGCCAGGTAGCCCTCCAGAAGCTTCTGAGGTGCCCACCAAGGATGTTAATAAACAGTCAAGACTACTGTACAAGATTTTAGTCACAGTTAATGCTTTTCTTAATTTAAATATGAGATTATTTCTTTAGAGCTTATAAAGAATATTTCCTTATAAAGTATAACCAATTTATCATTCAATCTAGTGTGATTTGTGAATGATGTCAAGACATCAGTAGAGGATTTTGAACAAAAGTACCCCTCGGGTAGCCCTTGGTAGCCCCTGGTAGCCCTCTGACCCAGAAAAGTTAGGGAACCCTGTAATAGATAGTCCTAACAATGCCAATTTTTCATGACCATAAAATGCTTCGGTTCGGTTCAGTTCCAACACCAACTTCCGTTGGTGAACACTGATTCCTTTTGTATGTCTCAGTTTTCAGCAAGGATAGGCCAATATATAGGCCAATAACAACAGGCGTCATGCAGGTTTGGCCCTTTTGCGTATGCACTTCAAGACATACTTTCGAAGGCCACTTTTCTATATTTCGCTTAGGACCTCAAACATCTGCCCTCGGTGTAGGTGAGGGAGATGTAGAGAGCAGGTGGAGAGAGTGGTTAGAATCATATCTACTCTACAGCACTGGGGCTGCCAGTTTCCCTATCCAACAGTGCCACCCAGTGGTGACATTGAAATGTGGGTCCAGCTAAAGCAGGAGAAATGACTTTAACGTCCACAAGACTAACTTGTATAGGTTGAACAGGCACCTATTTAGGGTGATCCTTTTCTAGAATAACACAGTAATATTTGAAAACGAAAATGTATCCTTACCTGCACTCTCAGAATTTACATGAAATCTCATAATGTCATGTCATATTTCAGATGACACTGTTCTGGGCCCAGCCAAAGCTGTCAGCAGCCCTGCACTCACTCACTCACTCACTCACTCACTCACTCACTCACTCACTCACTCACTCACTCACTCACTCACTCACTCACTCACTCACTCACTCACTCACTCACTCACTCACTCATACACTCACTCACTTACTCAGTCACTCACTCACTCACTCACTCACTCACTCACTCACTCACTCACTCACTCACTCACTCACTCACTCACTCACTCACTCACTCACTCATACACTCACTCACTCACTCAGTCACACACTCACTCACTCACTCACTCACTCACTCACTCACTCACTCACTCACTCACTCACTCACTCACTCACTCACTCACTCACTCACTCACTCATACACTCACTCAGTCACTTACTCACCCAGTCACTCACTCACTCACTCACTCACTCATACACTCACTCACTCACTCACTCAGTCACACACTCACTCACTCACTCACTCACTCACTCACTCACTCACTCACTCACTCACTCACTCACTCACTCACTCACTCACCCACTCACTCACTCACTCACTCACTCACTCACTCACTCACTCACTCACTCACTCACTCACTCACTCATACACTCACTCAGTCACGTACTCACTCAGTCAGTCAGTCAGTCACTCACTCATACACTCACTCACTCATACACTCACTCACTCACTCACTCACTCACTCACTCACTCACTCACTCACTCACTCACTCACTCACTCACTCACTCATACACTCACTCAGTCACTTACTCACTCACTCACTCACTCACTCACTCATACACTCAGTCATACACTCACTCACTCACTCAGTCATACACTCACTCACTCTCTCTCTCACACACTCACTCACTCACTCACTCACTCACTCACTCACTCACTCACTCACTCACTCACTCACTCACTCACTCACTCACTCACTCACTCACTCACTCACTCACTCACTCATACACTCAGTCATACACTCACTCACTCACTCACTCATACACTCACTCACTCTCTCTCTCACACACTCACTCACTCACTCACTCACTCACACACACACACACTCACTCACTCACTCACTCACTCACTCACTCACTCACTCACTCACTCACTCACTCACTCACTCACTCACTCACACACACACACACACACACACACACACACACACACACACACACACACACACACACACACACACACACACTCACTCACTCACTCACTCACTCACTCACTCACTCACTCACACACACACACACACACACACACACACACACACACACACACACACACACACACACACACACACACACACTGACTCTCGTGCATCTCTCGTCTCCAGATCCGTATGACGCCTTTGAGGGTCTGCGTGCGGAGGAGTGCGGCGTGCTGAACGGTTGTGAGAACGGCCGCTGCGTGCGCGTGCAGGAAGGCTACACCTGCGACTGCTTCGACGGCTACACGCTCGACATGTCTCGCATGGCCTGCGTAGGTGAGTGTAACTCCACAGCACACACACAGTTCTAGCTCATTACAGCACTTCATGAAGGTTCTTTCAACTCCTTTGCGCAGAGCCTATGTTATAGCCTTAATATCACAAAAATTGCAATGACAAAGTCTTAATCTGTTACTTAAAGGGACACTGTGTGAGATTTTTAGTTGTTTATTTCCAGAATCCTTGCTACTCATTCACTAATGTTACCTTTTTCATGAATACTTACCACCACCATCAAATTCTAAGTATTCATTATGACTGGGAAAATTGCACTTTTCATACATGAAAAGGGGGATCTTCTCCATGGTCCGCCATTTTGAATTTCCAGAAATAGGCATTTTTAGCTGCAAAAATGACTGTACTTGGGCCATACTAGAAAAAAAGCAAAAAGATCAAACTTGGCAATAGGCAACCCAGTTTCAATGATCAGCATAGTTGCAGTACCTTTTTTGACCATTTTCTGCACAGTGTACCTTTACAGTAACGCTCTCAGTAATGCCATAACAATGTCTTTTCAGCAATGAGTGAATAGGCAAGGCAAGGCAAGCTTATTTGTATAGCGCATTTCATACACAGGTGCAACTCCATGTGCTTCACAAAAAACAAATGTAAAAAGAAAGGAATAAGAAAGACAGAAAGAAACAAATTAGAGTCAAAGAACATTTAAAACATCTAGATAAAACATATGGTAAAAAAATAATAAAAAATAAAAAATGAATGATATATAATTTGCGCTAGGGGAAAGCATCTGAGAACAGCTTTGTCTTGAGTCTAGATTTAAATTTCTCAATAGTGGGTGCATTTTTACGTCATCTGGAAGCTGGTTCCAAAGCTTTGCAGCATAGAAGCTAAAGGCTGCCTCTCCACACTTTGTTTTGACTTTTGGAATCACCAGGCCAGAATAGGCCAGCCGGCAGGCTCATCTACACAAGGAGGCTACGGTTGATATAACACAAGCTATTTTCCAACACAGAACAGAAGTGATAGCTGTTTATATTGTTTATAATTTGAGGTGTTCCACGTACACACGTGATTATAGAACAAATGCCACATACTGTATGCACAAGGTGGTAGGCACGCACAGTTAGCCTCTGTGATGAAGCGACATGCTCTTCACTCGTCAAGGATGGCTTAAACGGTTGGGATTCAGAGGTAGAGAGATGAATTTGACTTCAAGGTCCAAGAATTATCAAAAATATGTTGCGCTTTATTTTTCTGACACCAAAACATAAACTTGCACGAGGGCAACTGAACATAAATTGACACACTACTGGCAATGAAAAAAATCTGGATCCGAAAATTAAATACAGACATAAAGTCAACGGCAATCATCTGCCTAGATGCACTACTCTGACTAAGCAGAAATTTGGGCGTTAAGCCAGCTCAAAAACAGCTGCTTACTAATCGCCCTCGCAACAATGGGCTGGGTATACATACACCCTTCAATTAGCTATCATCCTTCAGTTAACCAATGACGAGCATTTTACATGATTGGTCCATACCATTCTAGACCTACAAACAATCACTAATACAGCTACATTGCCGTTCCGCCAGCATTGGATATGCAATTACTTCGGGGTTGCGTGCGTGACCGTGCGCCCAATTGTGAAACTGGGAGAAGGGGAGGGCAAATCTCACCTTATCACAGCCTCCCTCACTACAGTATACCACACTTACCACACCTCATAGGCATGCACAGAAAGGAACGAGGTGGTGCTAAAGCACCTGCACCATTTGCCCTACTGGACAAAAATGCCCTTTTTGGAAAGTTTTTTATTTAGTTAGTTTTTTTTGTCGCAGTGTGACAATACTATGGTCCACGTTGACATGTTGACATCTACAAATGCAAATGCTTGAGGATTTACTCATAATGCCAGACAAAGGGGTGGTAGGGGATCCCCTGCAAGTTGGAAGAAAAAGTGCCCACCTTGAGCATCTGCCCCCCAAAATGTTTGTGCACGCCTCTGCCCACTATTGTGGCTGACCGTCAGACACATGCCAGCTCAGGTAGCCCCTTAATGCACACCGTACCACCAGTGGCATGCGGTAATAGTCACTGAAAAGTTAACTACGTACCCTAGTATTACAATACTATGACATTACACAGGGCTATAGTAATGCACTATGACTTGGTCATTGCCATTCTGATAACAGCAAGTTTATAGCGCTGTGTCTTAACGTGTTAAACAAACACAATGGAAATCAGCCATCAGTTCGTTCTCTGACGTAATTAGAGGATAATTCCTACTTCGTGATCACCACACACCAGACTTGTACGAAATTCTGAATTGAATGAATTGAAATTTACAGCAATGCCATTATGAACACTAGGTGGTGGTGTGTACTCTCAATGGGTGGTGTGGGTCACCACCTAGTGTCCGTATTATGGCATTACTTTGAATTTCAATTCATTCAATTCGGAATTTCATACAAGCCTGCTACACACCCCTTTCAGGTTTTCCCCCTGTGATTATCCCTTATGGGCCTTTACATATTAGAAATGGTCTGTCTGGGCCGTGCCTTGGCCAACCGGTAGGGCACTAGCCTGCCATGCGGCTGACCCAGGTTCGATTCCTGGCCCGGGTCCTTTGCTGACCCCTCCCAGTCTCTCTCCCAATTCGCTTCCTGTCCACCTCTCACACTATCCTATCAAATAATGTCAAAAAGGACATTTTTTTTTTAAATAAATAAAGAAATGGCCTGCCTGTAAGGACAAAGGAGAAGTTCACTACACTGAATGCTGTCTTATCTGTGTTTGTTTTGAAGACCGTTAAAGACAGTTTAGCCGTAAAATCCATCTTTACTGACGTGACCGATGAGACACTAATAGACCGACAGTGCAGATCATGATTTTTTTTTTTGCGCCCCCCCGTCAGAGATACTGTTGCTAAGGGGAGATAGAACACTCGGCGGCCATATTGGCAAAAGTGGGACAATCAAAAGTTGGACAACTGAACGGTACCAATCTCATATCGACGTTTTGGCGTTACGATTTGACCCCGTTTATTCCTATGGAGAGATTCGTCAGTGTTCTATCTCCTTGTTAGACCGTCTCTGCCCCCGTTCAGAATGGCGAAGCTCAGTGTCTTAATTGTATCAGAATGAGATATAGTGAAACAGCCGTCATGAAGACAGAACATCATTCTGTCCAGGGTGCGACCGAAGTGATTGAAGCCGAGTGCCGCTGGAAAGAGTGACGATCGCCGTTGTGCTTCATTAAACAACTCTCAGAGATCTCTGAAGTTCAGATAACCATTTTTCGAGATTTGAAATAGCACCATAAACGACTGGAAGAAACACCTCATTAGCCAAGAGATGGATCCGTACCGTGGAATTGGTGGGGGAGGTCTTTTCTGTTCGGGAGAGAGAGAGAGAGAGAGAGAGAGAGAGAGAGAGAGAGAAAGAGAAAGAGAAAGAGAAAGAGAAAGAGAGAGAGAGAGAGAGAGAGAAAGAGAAAGAGAGAGAGAGAGAGAAAGAGAGAGAAAGATGACATTGTTGTGTATTCCATGTCAAGACAGCTCTGCTATTATAAGGACTGATGTTCATGAGGGCTCGGGTGTTTCTAATGAAGACTCACTGTGAGTAGTGTGCAACTGTCAAGAGGGAATTGATCCTCATAGATGATTATGAGGCTGTTGGTTGTTGTTTGTGGCTGTTGATAAGTCTGTTGAAGTCAGATGAATTGTCGTACTCAGAAAGCATCTCGTCTTCAGCCTCATATTAAGTCGTATATTGGTGTTTATGTCATATTACTCATTGTTGTTTTTGTCCTATTATCATATTAGCGTTTACTCTGCCGTTTATTCTGAGTCTGCTTGCAAGATGTATGAGGGTGTCACTAGTGAATAGTGTGGTCTCATTATGATGATTGGTTTCTCCTTCTCTCTCTTTTTGCAACAGCTCGCTGAGCTCACTGTTTATGTGAATATTGCATCTATTGCGTCTAAGATGAAGTTCTTTTCTTTCTTTCTATCTTTCTTTCTTTCTTTCTTTCTTTCTTTCTTTCTTTCTTTCTTTCTTTCTTTCCTTTGATATTCCTTTCTATCTTTTGATCTTCCTTTCTTTCTTTCTTTCTTTCTTTCTTTCTTTCTTCCTTTCTTTCTTTCTGTCTCTCTTTCTCTCCTTCTGTCTTTTCCTTTCTTTTCTTTTCTTCCTAGATGTAAACGAGTGCTCGGAGCTGAACAATCGCATGTCCCTGTGCAAGAACGCCAAGTGCATCAACACCCAGGGCTCCTACAAGTGCCAGTGTCTGCCCGGCTTCGTGCACTCCGAGCGGCCCAACTACTGCGTGCCGAAGGAGAAGGCCCAGCAAGCAGCAGCAGCAGCAGCAGCAGGAGGATCAGCACCACAACAAACTGCAGCAGCAGCCAGAGAAGCAGCAGCAGCCAGCAGCGAGAGGGAGTGATGACCCTGAAAGCCCAGCAGAGGGCGCCAGAAACACTAAAACACTTATTTAATCCAAGCCCATATATTCTGCACTGTATAAAATGAAACTAAAACAGGAAGAAAAAAAAACTGAAAAAAAGAACAAAAAAAAGAGAATTCAGTCATACTTGAGATGAAGACCTGATTACAAAAAAAATGCTATGTGGTTTCTGTGGAGAGAAGAGAGAGCAGAATTGTATAAAATGTATTTTTTTTGTCTGTTTCAATTTTATTTTTGTTTTGTTTTGTTCTGTTTGTCTTGTTTTTATTTTGTAAGGTTTTCTTAAATAAGAAGGAGCTTTTTAAAAAAGAAAAAAAACGCACGAGCGAGACACTGGGTCTTCTTGTGCGCCGACAAACCCTACGAACTGTTGCTGGGGGATAATGTTTTAGTATTTTATTTTTCCCAATCTGAGGCAACCTTTGTTTATGGTTCCGTTACAGCAGGGGTGGGGAACCTATGTCTCGAGGGCCGTTCACAGCCATCCTTTTAGGTCATCTTGTCCTGCCTTCGATGTAATTCTAATGTTTAATGTGTGTTTATAAAGAAATTTTAGAAATTACATTTGCAATACAGTACAATTAAGTTATGTTTTCAGGGGACCTACAGTAGTAAAGGTGGGGTCTGTTGTAAAGGGGGAAGTCCTGATTTGTGTTCATAGTATGGCCCTTGGAGGACTTAATAACATTAGAAATGGCCCTCGAATGAAAACGGTTCCCCACCCCCCACCCCTGCGTTACACAGTGCAGAGGCCAGCCAGTCACCCACCCTCTCTCTTACATCCTTTCTTTATGCTTCAATCCATACACATATAAAACAATATTAAGATGCCGCATTGGCTGCCAGGGGATGTGCAAAAAAAGCACCCAATCACCACTGTCAGGGGCCGTTTCTCAAAGTGAAGTGTCCCGGCCTTGCTAGGACTGGTGATGCCCCTTTTCACAAGGTGTATCCAATTATCAATTACTAGGGCTGGGACATTAATGCATTTATTTCGATTAATTAATCACGTGATAATTAATGCGATTAAAAAAAATAATCGCAGTATAATATAGCTACATAGTTCTGGATTAGACCAGTGGAGGGCAGTATTACGCCTGATGGTGAACAGCCTGCTGAAATTGAGAAGAGTTCTCTCTTCTTTTAAAAATGAATAATGATTTAGGTCACGCTTATTTATTGTAATTATTCAAAATCCATGTGAAAAAAAATATTTTTCACTGTTCTCAAATCAGATATTTAAATGCGATTAAAATGTGATTAATTCGATTAATTAATTTCAAAGCCTATAGATTAATGCGATTAAAATTTTTAATCGAGTCCCAGCCCTATTATTTACACTTAGAACTAGTTATTGGATACTCTTTGGTGAAATGGGCGTTTACTACTACTCCCTTTCACTATGAGAAATGCCCTCTCTAAGTGTTGTTCCAAGATGGCGACACAAAGCTACAGTGAAGCCGTATGATAAATAGTGAATAGGCGTGGTGCACTGTGGTAATGAGGAATACTGTCCCAACATGGCTCCCCTGTAAGCACACTGTTCTAGAGCAGACGTCAGCCAATTGGTCATCTACTGAACTATATGTATGTATGGAGTCGGCTATATGTCGTGTCTTCCTCCCTTTAGTCTCTGTAGTTTGGCCCTAGTATGAGGTGCTGGTAGGTCGAGGAAGAAGTGAAAAGTGGTTGCTTTTACTCCATGGTGTCACAAAACGCATACAGATTGCACATCACTGTAATGTGTTGTTAATGTAAATTCCTTGAAAATAAGCTCTCTTTCTTTCTAGGCAGTTTTTTGTATGATGCTTTGTGCAAACATGAAAAAAACTACTTCTCTTTGTCTGGGACATTGGACAATCGCTTTTTCTATTTTTTAAGTTTTTTTAATTATTATTTTGAGACTTTAACTCTTCTTCTCTCCTCAGTCCCTATACACTCTCTCCCTGTCCCCTCCTTTTTATCTCTCCCTCTCTCTCTCTCTCTCTCTCTCTCTCTCTCTCTCTCTCTCTCTCTCTCTCTCTCTCTCTCTCTCTCTCTCTCACTCACTCGCCCGCTCACACACACACACACACAGTGTGCGTCTCTCCCTTTCCATTTCTCTCTCTCTCTCTCTCTCTCTCTCTCTCTCTCTCTCTCTCTCTCTCTCTCTCTCTCTCTCTCTCTCTATCTCTCTCTCTCGCTTTGTCTGCCCTGTGGAGCAGTTTGTGTTCTTACACATCTTTATTTCTTTTGAATTATTTGTTTTATCATGTGGAGAAAAAAGAAAACATGAAATGAAGTGTTCCTTTATATTTTTCATACTTAAAGATTAAAAAAAAAACTTTCTCAGCATTTTCACTGCAATGTGTAAACGTCTTGCCAGGTTGCAAAGCTGCTATGGAACATCCGTGGGAGTAGATTTTGTACATTTAAACAGAAGAGTTGATAAAAAAAATAAACAATTTATGTATTTTTAATTTGTACATGAATGAATAGCTCTTGTATTGGATATCCGTATTATTATTATGTATATTATTATTAAACCTCTTCTAATAAATCACAAATTGTGATATTTATACTGGCTTATGGTCTGTCTAATGGATCTGAACGAAAAAACAAAAAGGAAAAGATATCCGCACACCACAGAAGATGCCTTGTTGTGATTTAATGAAAACTGGCACAACATTAAATCACGACAAGGGAGCCTCTGTGGTGTCCGGATATTTTGTCCTTTTTCTTGTGCGTTCCTTGATATTCTGCACCCACCGCAATTGCTTTTTGGAGATATGCATGCACCTTACCCTTTTTTGACTGTCTAATGGATCTTACAGAAACAATAACAGGGTTCCCACTCTAATTCAGATATAAAATTCCCATGATTTTAAAATGTGTAAAAACTGAAGATTATCTTCACCCTTCGAGACGATGCCGAGCCACCGCCAGAGTTCAGTGGGCTCATTGCATTCTAGAATGTTGCACATTACAGTGTGAAACCAAACCATCTGTGGCGAAGCGTTGTAGTATAATCAGTAAGAGACAATGTTATAAACCAAACAAAAAGCTTTTTGCTTCTAAACAGCTGTTAAGAAAATTCCATGATATTCCATGACTGTGCATTCAAAATAGTCAAATTCAATGACTTTCCATTACTGGAAAAACTTTTATGAAATCCCATTCCAGAAATTCCATGACCGGTGGGAACCCTGCAATAAGCTGGGTTGCCAT
>NC_085880.1:39300141-39302641 GCF_034702125.1 Engraulis encrasicolus | reverse complement strand
AAATTACTCGCTAAGTGTTGAATTAACACTGCATTTTTGTTAGTCAGCTGACCAGTGAGTTGACTTGTTATGATTGCCATTAGAAACATAGGATCAGACACTTGTGGCGATCATTACATTGCATTTTGTGCGGAGGGCAATTTATACTGAATTACAAGAGGAAGAAAGAAAAACGCAATTAAGGCCACACCAATTTAATTTGTTGGTTCTCGGATTCGCCTCTTGTATTTTGTGACAAAATGGAAAAAAAAAATCAGTTTCAATACCCCAAAAAATGAAATAGCTAAAAAAAACGAAGACTGCATGTTTTCATGAACGGGGAGGTGGCTCTTTAGTAGTTGGAGGTCATGTGACGTAGAGAACCAATAAAACCACTCCTTTCAACATGCCGATTACGACTAGCGAATCAGGAAACGTGTTACATTCAAACATTTACAGACAAACATGCAATGGCAAGTTGAAGCCCCTGTGGGTTAGCAGTAGCAGCGGTGAAACACAGTATTGCTCTTAGTGGAATTAGTGGAGTGGGATAGCAGTTTTAACCCTTGTGTTGTGTTCATAAGCTGCATACACCTGTGATGTTCGGGTCATTTTTGACCCGTGACAACAAAACTCAGCTCTAAAGTACCTAAAAACACTAGTTATCATCAAATATTGTTTTTCATCTCATGGCTAACTTGGTATGTATTCATATCCATGGAAATATTACTTGATGTATTCATCTTTTTGACTTGAAAGATCTTTTATCTTACATTATGCAAATCGTTTTTGATGACCAAAACTATCAAAATCTGCATAAATTCACTATTAATACCTCCCAAAGTGATACAATTAGTGATTATGTTGTCCATGTATTACAGCTGATATGAGAGTACAACAATCCCCAAATTTATTTTATTAGTTTTTCTCTAATATTAAAAAATATCATCAAGAGTGGCATTTGTGGTGTTCGGGTCCAAACCAACCCAAAGAGATTTATAGCAGGATAAAGACCAAATGTCAACTAAATTAGTTTTTCAGTGCATACAATTAATGTTTAAATATGTTGACTTGGTGTTTTTCAATATTTATATGATTTTAGTGTGGTAAATATACAAAATAACAATTCTGTCAGAGTCACAGCTATTCCGCCAATCTAATGCAAAGGTATTAAAAATGAACACCTCAAAGAACATGAAAAAGTCACACTCTTCATCTGAATCCCCTATGCCATGAACATGGACCATTATGTCATTGCCACATCAACTTTATGGAAAGTATAAGACCAGTTCTACAGGTTTGGGTGCCATTATGAATTTTTGATACGTTTTTTTGGAAAAAATAATGTGCAAAAATGTATTTTGCAAACAAATGTGCAAAAATTTTCATTATATAATGCAGAAATGGATTCCCTGACCATGAAAACATACGAGTAGGCACCAGAAATACATCTGTACTCCTTTCACAACAGGAGATATGACATATTGTAGTGTATGGGACTGTCCGGCGGCCATATTGGATTTGTAATATCAAAAAGCTGGCAAAAAAAAGTTCAGGCAAGAAATATATTTTCCTCACCATAAATCACCAAACTGAAGACAAAGGGCAACCAACAGCTTTTCAGAAATGCATAAAACAACCAAAAATCTATACCGGGTCAATTTTGACCCCCGAACACCACAGATGTAACTTTTTTTTTTTTGGACCTTTAAAATGTACTAAAATGATAAAACATATTTTTTTGTGTTGAAATGATTGTGACTGAGGATTAGATGAAGCCTTATTCCAAGAAAATAAAGGAAAGTGTGTTTTTTTCACACTAAAACTTGAAAACGGGTCAAAAATGACCCGAACACAACATAAGGGTTAAAAAAGAAAAACAACAACTATTCAACTGTTGAATCATCTCAGTTTATTCAAACCAGATTAATATAATAATTGCCCTGTGAGCTAATTTTGTGCCTGGTCTATTTGGCTGCCTTAATTCCCTTCTACACTGTCCTTCTCCATGTCCAGGTGTTTGCCTGTCTTGCACCTTCCTTTGGAGGTCCATGTGAGGCTGATATACAGGTGGTATAACCACACGACTAATTTTTTCGCCCTCTCGCTTCAACTTTTTCCTGAAAAAATCCGAGAACCAACAAATTAAATTGGTGTGGCCTAACAAAGCAAATAGTGCACTAGAGAGGTTAAGGCAAGATGATGTTTTGGGAAGTACTTATTGTTTTCATCATTCTGATGATTAATGGTGGATTGACTGACAAGGATGGTTGTGTGGTAAACACTTGTTAAAATGGTAAATACAGTACAGCATGGCCGTGCTAAAAATGTATGTACGCATTGGACTGCAGCTGAAAAGTTGTAAAGGTTGGTGTGTAATAACAGTAGAATTTACAACAAAAATCTGCCTCCAACACAAGTCACTTCCATAGGCGTAGCCAGGGGTGGGCCTGGGTGGGCCTGGGCCCGCCCACTTGACATCCAAGCCCACCCCATTCACACTTGAACTATAATTAATGGC
>NC_085880.1:39292641-39295141 GCF_034702125.1 Engraulis encrasicolus | reverse complement strand
CTGCACACACACACACACACACACACACACACACACACACACACACACACACACACACACACACACACACACACACACACACACACACACACACGTCACACCAACATGCAAGCCATTGTCTGAACCTGATGTGGTGTTACAGTGATGAGTGAGTCAGTTGTCAGTTAACACCCCCTTGTAATCATTAACGTTTATTGATGTTGTTTGCCTCTCTGTCCATCTTTGTCTTTGTCACACACACACACACACACACACACACACACACACACACACACACACACACACACACACACACACACACACACACACACACACACACACACACACACACACACACACACACACACACACACGCAAAGCATTAATCCTGAGAGCTGGCTTCACTCAATCATTTCCATTATGTTAGCCCACCTGAGCCTCTCTGCTCGTGTTAATTACGCCAAACAGGCCACCGAGAGGAAAGCCCACGTAGAGCGTTGCCAGATGTGTCCGACCATTTCCAGCCCAAACAGTGCTAAAAAAACTGCCTGCACTGGAGACGCTAAATTCCACCCAATTTCAACCAAATTGTATTGATTTCTATGGCCATAAAACCACAGAAAACCCCACCAAATGGCCGCTTTTGACCAATTTTTACCCGCAGACGGCTATCCCAAGCAGCCCAATTTGGCGGGTATTCGTCTTCACTGGCAACACTGCCCACATACTGTACTCCACGTCAGAGAGTTTTCCCTCTCTCTCTCTCTCTCTCTCTCTCTCTCTCTCTCTCTCTCTCTCTCTCTCTCTCTCCCTCTCTCTCTAATTCCCATTATCTGATGCCTTGTTTGTCCCACGGTCTATTATTTGTTCACCTCTTGCTACCTCTTTCCATCCATTTGTCTATCTGTTTAACATGTCTGTCGTTCTTTCTCCCACAATCTGCTACTGTGTCACCCACTACTTACTTCTTGTCCCCCTACCGCACCGCATGTGCTTCTCAACTCTTGGCTGTCATTCTCCTCTCCTCCTCTATACTCTTTCCCATTCACTCTCTTTCTCTGTCACTCTCCTCACTGCTGCTCCCCATCCCTCACTCCCTCCCTCCTTCCCTCTCACTCCCTCTCTCCATCTGACTCTCCCTCTCTCTCCATCTTGCTCCCTCTCTAACTCTCTCTCCCTCTCGCTCCCTCACTCAATCTGACTCTCTTTCTCCCTGTCTCCCTCTTCCTCTCTCTCTCCCCCTTCCTCTCTCTCATTCTCTCTCTCCCTCTCTCTCCCCCTTCCCCTCTCTCTCTCCCTCTCTCTCTTCCTCTTCCTCTCTCTCCCTCTCTCTTCCTTCCTCTCTCTCCCCCTCCCTCTCTCTCCCTCTCTCCCTGTCTCCCTCTCTATCTCTCTCTCCCCCTCCCTCTCTCTCCCTCTCTCTCTCTCTCTCTCTCTCCCTCTCTCTCTTCCTCTTCCTCTCTCTCCCTCTCTCCCCCTCCCTCTCTCTCCCTCTCTATCTCTCTCTCCCCCTCCCTCTCTCTCCCTCTCTCTCCCTCTCTCCCCCTCTCTCTCCTGTTCAGTGCTGTGCGACACAGATTGTTATTTGCAGAGCGCTCCGCTCCGCTCCGCTCCGCTCGTGCACTAGGGCTCCTGTTTCCAGTAAACTCAGACGCTATTTATAGCTCATGTGCAAGTGTGTGTGTGAGTGTGGTGTGTGTGTAGCGTCTGTGTAACATGTGGGTGTGGGTATGTGTGTGTGAGTGTGTGTGTGTGTAGCGAGTAGGATGAGCACACACACCTCCGGACGGACCACTTGGAGCTCAGAGCGTGGTGGGCGTCTCGTCAGTGTTTTGCCGGCTGCTTGTGGACACCACAGACTAGGACAGGACAGCACAGCATAGGCACTACTGAAGGCTGCTTGTGGACACCACAGGACAGGACAGGCACTAGGGAAGGCTGCCTGGACACCACAGGACAGGACAGGACAGCACAGCGTAGGCACTACTGAAGGCTGCTTGTGGACACCACAGGACAGGAGAGGACACCACAGCATAAGCACTACTGAAGGCTACTTGTGGACACCACAGGACAGGAGAGGACCGGCACTAGGGAAGGCTGCTTGTGGACACCACGGGATAAGACAGGACCGGCACTAGGGAAGGCTGCCTGGAGCTTGGACAAATTCTGTGAAGTTCAGGTATGTGACTCTTTTATTGTGCTCATCTGACACATGCACCTGCTCCTCTGTTGCTGTGTAATGTTTTGAGATTACGGTCTACGGACTACGAGTAGTAGTCTTTTATTTGTTTAAGTCTACCATTGTGGAATAGGGTGAATTTTGACATTTGAGTTTCTAACTCCAGAGAGCAGCAAGACTTGGAAAAAAATAGGGTTTAACATAGTCAAATGGTCTATCAAATGGCTTCCTTGGCAGAGGTCTGAGTGCATTTCTAGTTTACTTCTTCTTTTACTTTGGTCATCTCTGTTGTGAAGTACTCAGTTCTCTATCGGAGAAGGGAGTGAGATTAAATCGAAGGAC
>NC_085880.1:39282641-39287641 GCF_034702125.1 Engraulis encrasicolus | reverse complement strand
AAAACATTTTTGTGGAAATTTCACTTTTTTCACATTGACCCCATATATTTAGGAAAAGTCATCAAAGATGAAGCAAAAGAATTATGTACTTCATGTATTTTTCAGACGTTTAACATGGAATTGGGTCAAATAGACCCCAAAGGATAACAGGAGGGTTAAGGGTATTTGCCATAAATGGATGTTCTCTTGGGGAGAGAGAGACAGGGAAGGTTGCCCAGTGCGGTAGGGACACACCGCTACGGTAGGGACACATAGATGCGAATTTGGCCAAGCGAAGTGAACTTCGTCATTCGGGAGGCGAAAGCAAGCGAATAAGCAAGCAAATAGGAGCGAAGCGAAGCAAAATTATTAAACCAAGTTTAATATCATGGAAATCAAATCTACAACTTAATGGTTCCATTCCATTTGATTCGCCGCAACGACCTGATGTTGTCAGAATGGAACACTGAGTTTCGCCTCTCTTCGCCTCACCTGTTTCGCCTGCTATGTACCCCACCACTATTCCACTGCAGGGCCCTCACGGATGGAAGTTGATGGCAGGATGGTAAATAATTAAAATGGCAGGCAGGGTGCTACTCGTTGTTTGTGTCCATCTTCAGGGATTGTTTGTAGTTGTAGTGTGTGTGTGTGTGTGTGTGCGTATGTGTGTGTGTGTGTTTGTGTGTGTGTGTGTGCATGTGTTTGTGTGTGTGTGCGACTGTGCACGTATACATTTGCATGCGTTGTGTTGCCAAAGTAGCGACTTTTTGACGACCCTGGCTGGCGACTTTTTAAAACGTGCATTTTCAGTGACAAAATCATTGTTTTTCAACATAATTGTTACTCTGCGCCGCCGTCAGAAGCGTTTCCCACGGTTAAGCAAGGCTGCAGATTAGCTCTGATCTCCAAAAAGTAGCTAGCACTGCCCATTTGTACTGTGGACAAAGGCATGTGGGCACGTTTTCTGCAGATCAGCGCGCCGTGCGTGACGCTGTGACGTCATACGTAACAGCCTGATCTCCAAAAATTCCGTGCTCCTGGACACGGATGTTAAGGACACGAAATCTGTGTCCAGGAGCACGGATTTTGCCAAAATTCTGTGCTCCTGGACACGGAATTGTTTTCCGTGCTCCTGGACACGGAATTGTTTTCCGTGATGGGCACACGGAAGTGCTTTCTATAGGCTATTACCACAGCACTGTGTTAACTATATCATTAGAAAATACATACCAAATGCTAATCCTAAACAAAATAATGCTATAGCAATTTAAGTTGTGCCCTGACCAAAACGTTCCCTAACCTTAACCTGTCATTAAAGACATATTTTTGAGAAATACCTTTTCCAGTTGGTTGCTAGGCTATCAAAGTCATATAATGAATGAAAGAAAACTAGCTGTGCCCAGACCAAAACAATCCCTAACCTTAACCTGTCAGTAAGAAATGTTTTTTTTTAGACAAAATATTTGAAAAAAGAAAAATCCTGAGAAAACACAAGACTGTGGAAATAGCCTATAGAAAGCACTTCAAACAATTCCGTGTCCAGGAGCACGGAAAACAATTCCGTGTCCAGGAGCACAGAATTTTGGCAAAATCCGTGCTCCTGGACACGGATTTTGTGTCCTTAACATCCGTGTCCAGGAGCACGGAATTTTTGGAGATCATGTTGCACGTAATGTCATGACGTCATCTAGCGACTTCTAGCGACTTTTCAGAGAGCCAATAGCGACTTTGGCTGTTTTTGTGGGCAACACTGAGCACAGCCCTCTATGGTTTTGTGGTAGAGTCTGACAGTAGCAAAACAAATAAAAGACATGACTGAACATGTTGTCATCCTCCTCTCCTCTCCGTTGTGTCTGTCGCTGTGCTCAAGGTTAGAAGAAAGATGATGTGCGGGGGGGATTTCATTCACATCCACACATTCAGCCTCTCATCTCCTCCTCTAGCAGTCATTTATCCTTTCTTTTTCTGTCAAAGTGGCTTGGAAGTCGTGCTAGACTCAAAACAAAAACATTGTGTCTCGCTCTGTCAATCTTTCTCTCTCTGTCTGTCTCTTGCTTTCTGTCTCTGTCTCTGTCTCTGTCTCTGTCTCTGTCTCTGTCTCTCTCTCTCTCTTTCTCTCTCTCTGTCTCTGTCTCTCTCTCTCTCTTTCTCTCTCTCTCTCCCTCCTGTGTATCAACAGATGTTTTTAAAAACAGCTTGTTATTGTTGAGGACTCTAACTAGATAACACATAGAGATCAACACACACTCACACACACACACACGCACACGCACACGCACACGCACACACACCATACACACACACACACACTAACACACACACACATACACGAACACACACACACTAGGTCAAAACATGGCCCCTCCCTTACTCAAACCCTCAGATTGCACACACACGCGCGCGCGCACACGCGCACGCACACACACATGCACACATGTACACACTGTGACATGCACGTAACGACCGACGCACACAGACAGCGCAACTTATTGTGATCCATTTCCTGTCAGAGCTTTTCCAGTTTACCTTGCGCGGGGCGCTAAATTTAGCAGCGCTGGGGGGGGGAAATGGTCTGACGGAGGGGCGGGGTGCGGGGTGGCGGGGAGCAGGAAAACTAACACACACACACACACACACACACACACACACACACACACACACACACACACACACACACACACACACACACACACACACACACACACACACACACACACACACAGGGGTGGGGGTGTGTTGGTGGTGGTGGGGGGGGTGGCAGGAAAACTAAGTTTGGAAAGAATGGCAGGAAGTCTCTCTTGCCATTTAGACAAACAATTCCCCTCCTCCTCCTCCTCCCCCCACCTCCCTCCAACCAGCCTCCTCCTCCCTCCCTCCCCCACCGGCCGAACCCCTGCTGGCCTGCCTGAGCGAGGGTGCTGTGTGCTGTGTGTCGGGTTTAGGCGGCATTTTGTTGAGATGTCTTCCTTTCTGTGTGTGTGTGTGTGTGTGTGTGTGTGTGTGTGTGTGTGTGTGTGTGTGTGTGTGTGTGTGTGTGTGTGTGTGTGTGTGTGTGGCCTGCAGCGAGTGTGCTGTGTGCTGGGTTTATAGGCGGCATTTTGTTGAGATGTCTGTGTGTGTGTGTGTGTGTGTGTGTGTGTGTGTGTGTGTGTGTGTGTGTGTGTGTGTGTGTGTGTGTGTGTGTGTGTGTGTGTGTGTGTGTGTGTGTGTGTGTGTTTGTACATATCTGTGTGTGCGTGTGCGTGTGCGTGTGTGTGCATATGTACATATTGGGGTCTGTTGTCCGGGGGCCAGGCAGAATTGCACTGCTGTGGTTCCCAAACTAGGGGGGTCGCGGAGGTACTGAAGGGGGGTCGTGGAGGTCCTGAAGGGGGGTCGTGGAGGTCCTGAAGGGGGGTCGCGGAGGTCCTGAAGGGGGGTCGCGGACAAAAGGGACACTGCATAAAAACGGGAAATCCACAGGCTAACAGCTAACAGCTAATAGCTAATAGATCCAGTGAATTTCTTAGCAACATTAGCGGACAAACTATTAATGGAAAATCTAGGATGGCCGTAGGCTATTTTTTGTCCATAGACATCCTCACACACACACACACACACACACACACACACACACACACACACACACACACACACACACACACACACACACACACACACACACACACACACACACACACACACACACACACACACAGACATCCCCTCCACACACGCGTGCACACACGCACTCATGCACGCACGCACGCACGCATGCACACATACACACGAGAGAGACAGGTAGGCAGTCTGGGACATTATAAGTGGGTCATCAGTACAGACTGATCTGAACAAGTGGCTGGGATTTTTCTCTCTCTGCATCATTCGCGTGTGTGTGTGTATGTGTGTGCGTGCATGCGTGTGTGCGTGCATGCATGTATTTGTGTGTGTGTGTGTGCGTGTGTGTGTGTGCATGCCTGTGTGTGTGTGCATGCCTGTGTGTGTGTGTGTGTGTGTGTGTGTGTGTGTGTGTGTGTGTGTGTGTGTGTGTGTGTGTGTGTGTGTGTGTGTGTGTGTGTGTGTTTGTTTGTTTTGGTGAGCCCGGGGCCAGTCAGTCTGTGTGTGTAAGCTGTGTCGTACCCAGGTAAAGATAACGCGTGATGAAGAAAAACAGAGTGAGAGACAGAGAAAGAGGGAGGGATGGAGAGATGAGTCTGCAGAGGAGGGAGGGAGAAAGGACAGTGTTGCCAGATTGGGTGGTTACGGCAACTTGGGATGGCCGGCCGTCCCTCCATTTTGGCCGGCCGTCCATTTGGCGTTTTTTTCTGCAGTTTTATGCCCATAGAAATCAATGCAATTTGTTGAAATTGGGCGGAATTTAGCGCCTCTTAGCGGTTTTTGAGCACCTTTTGGGCGGGATTTCATCTGACACATCTGGCAACACTGGAGAAGACAGAGAGAGGCATTCTGGGTATTATGGCAGCAAAAGACCCGCTCAGCTCGCTTCAGCCGGTCGGCTGGTTTTCGAGCTGAGTCAAGCTACAACGTGCCCAATCAAAAAGCAACAAGTGGCGGCCAAGTCGTGCTGTGTTGAGCTGTACCGGGTAGGAAATGGGCAGTGGAAATGACCCTTTTGATCCCTAAGGTACTGTACCTGCACTTGTGATTTTGGGTTGTGCTTTATAGTGACACCTGGAACAGTACACAGATACAAGCACATTTATTGTGGTGGCTTGCTTGCAAGTGACAGGGGGGTTGGTGAATTTTGCCCTGGCTGAAATCATAAAAATATTGTGTACATGAGGCAGAATGATTGACACTTTAACACATAATGTGTAGTCACTGCTTAGGTAAACGGAAGAAAAGCAAAAAGCACAGACAGGGTTTTATTACCTGGAGAAGAGGAACTCCCCTACGCTTCCTCCTGACCAGGGGAAACCATACTGCTCTCTCATTCTCTCTCTCTCTCGCTCTCTCATTCTCTCTCTCTCTCTCTCTTGCTCCCTCTCTCTCTCTCTTTCTCTCTGTGTGTGTGTGTGTGT
>NC_085880.1:39265141-39275141 GCF_034702125.1 Engraulis encrasicolus | reverse complement strand
TACAACTGGAACAATTGGCTATGGCTACGTTTGCCAAATTATACTCTCGTAATGCCCAATAAACAGCCGCCATCAATCGTAAACCACACACCCACACACTACGGGATTTACAGTAGGCAGGTCTCCAGACCTTATCTCACTTGTGATTAGATCTGGTGATAACCAGGCAAATTCAACTGGTTCAGTTAAACTTACAGTATTTGCATTCACATTCAACGAATGATCACGCGGCTTCCGTACAAGGAAACAAGCTCGAAGTAAATAGTCCTGGACCAGCCATGAAGACCCGTTCGCAATTTTGAGTTGGGGGCGTTTCTCACTGGATTTGAGTTAGTGGGTTCCTAGACATTAAAAATCACGGAGGTGCTCGTCCACAATAGTGCCAGATTTTTCACAATATGGCCGCCAAATATGGCCGCCATTGCCTTTGACAAATATCTGTCTTTTTTACTTTTAAACTGTTTATACACATGTCATACATCAATTCTGACCAATATTTGGAGAGGAATTCAATTCTGACAATTACATGAGGAGAATGTGTGAATTTGACCTTAAAAGGTCATTGCCAAGGTCAAATGTGCTATTCTGAAGAATGTTAATAGACTTCCGTTGTAAAAATGAGAGACAAATGATCAATTATGGCATGAGGAGTTATTTGCTGATATTACTATGATTATTTGTGTCAGTATAGTCCTTAAAAGGTCAAGGTCAATGTCAAGGTCAAGGTCTTTTTCCTATTCTGAAGAACTCAGCCATGTGCTTGCCCATTAGGTCATTATTAAGAATAAGGAACTGCCACTATAAATGTAAATCTAACATTTCTAACATTTAATATTTCTTAACACTTTAGGGACCATCATAGCATAAGCAATTAATAAATGTCATGATAAAGGTCTAGGCTTAAATTAAGCCCAAAACACAATAAATTAACTAAGGTGGAACATTGTAACATTTATTAAGGTGGAAGATAACACATAATGTACACACAGTATTTTCTGTTTTTGTACTGAATTTGTGTATGCATGCAATTTAGTGGGATGTGTTTTTACAATGGCTCCTCATTTTTCCTTGGCAAAATATAGTCCGTGAAACTCCAGCAGCATTTGCGATTTTCACACTGTCCTGCACATTTACATAATTTAAGCACACCTTATGATAACGGTTTCAGGCATTTTAATGGCAGGAGTATGTAAGGTGTGTGCTCCTGCCACCCATGTTGCTTAGGCTCATGCCTTATTTTGGGGTCCTTGGTTCTTGCAAGTATGTTGCAGACTCTATGAACTAGAAATGCCCCTCTCTGAATGTGCCCTCTTATAGCACTACTGATGGGAGGAAGAACATTGATTCCAGCACCACTGCTGTAAGCTTACATTTCTACTCTTGTGATCATCAAATATTACAGCTGTTGTGGTTGATCTGGCCCCAGCCCAGACACGCACCAAGTACTTCTCAGCCAATGTTGCATCTTACTCGGTCAATATTTTGGCCTCTCCAAAGTTAGCCAAGTACTGGACTGGATCAGAAACCATGGCTGCATGTTTAGTCCCAACCTCATGCAACCCCCTACTCATGCAATCATCTCCTTACAGGATATGTTCTTTGATCACAGTTTTTTGTCAGTGACGCTCCAAGATGAGAGAGTAATTGATGGAGGGGAAGCATTCTAACCAGTGCCATACTGCTGGCAAATCTCCTGCATATCAAGTTCTTGGAAATATGGGCTGTAGTGGAGAAGCAATGCAAATGTGTCTGTATCATTTGAGTCTATAACAACTTTTCTGCACTGCTTCACATGAACAGCCCACTCAACATGCACCAGCAACCTGGCCTAAGCCTCATCAACGCAGTTCAAGAGCTCTGGAATCTCTTCACCATCAGCTGACTTTGCTGGTAGAACCTCATCATCAACAACAACAGGGCTGACAATGACCGTAGTATTGCCTCTGGTTTGATAATAAATCATGTCTGGAACTAACAATTGGAGATTTCACTTCTCCACAGAGGCCCAGAACTTATCAAGTTGGTGAGGAATGGGTGTTTGTCCGTTCATGCCAATGATGTCAATGGCTGTTGTTGAGTTGGTGCGCCGCATGTCTTCACCTTCCTTCAATGACATCTCAATGTAGGAGTCACAAGATGGATGAGCTCTGGATGTCAGCAGAGGGATACTGCTGAGTTGATGATGGCATTGATGACAGTGCTTAAATTCTGCCAGAGGCATCTGACGGATCTTTGACATGAAGTCTACCCGAACATGAGGGCAATAAGTAGACTCAGAGCTTCATTGGGTGAGATTAAGGTGAAGCTCAATTTCACTGACAAGCTTTGACTTGTTACAACCAATGGAAGGTCACCATCTAACAGGGGTGATGCTGAAAGGATATCATGAGATCTGCTGAATACTCATGCCCGTTCCTCAACAATGTCCATCCTCCTATGTGCCTCAGCTATGTCTTTAGATGAGACCTTTACGATGATTGCTGGTGTCTTCTATGGTTGATCTTTGTACTGCAGAAGATTCCTTCTTGAAACAGTTCCACTTATCTTATGTTGAGAACTAACCTATCCTGCCTGTATAAGCTGAAGACAAGCTTGCAAGCGCAGGCGAGGTGCGACACTCCTGTTAACAACCTGGTTGCTGAGCAGATTGTGCAGTGGAACGGGCGCATTAACGGTCACTGAGTATGGATTCCGTGGATCCACCACAAAGTCTAGCAACAATGACACATTTCGGTTGAATGTAAGGCGCGGAGTGGTGCTCAGTGCATGTTGGAGGTGGGATTCTGTCCGCTTCAAAGTGGTGTTGTTGGTGAGAAATTTGAGGACATCAGTGATCATTCTAATCTGATGCAAAGAGCTCAAACTTTGCTGCAACATTAACATTGCATGTGGCTACTACTACAAACTGTCCTCCACCATGACCCTTGCATACTCTCTTAATGCTGCTCAACCTTTATGTCACCTCCCACAGCACAGAACTAGCCATGGCGATCCTGCACAACCCACTGACCTACAGAAAAGCAACGGTACAGCTCATAATGTGTTAACACTAGAACCTTGACTTGTTCAAGATACCATGATCCATAACATAGGTAATTAATGCAGTTATGTTCTGCAAAGATTGGCATAGGACGTTATGGTAGCCACATATTGATTTATTTTCCTTCTCTTTCAGAGGCAACAGCATTTTTAATGATGGCCGCCAAATCCAGCCAAACTTCAAAGAATTGGCAGAGCTCTGACTTGTCTTGATTGAAGCTCTCCATTTGCTCAATCAAGGCCTCAAACTCAAACTCTGGGCAACGTTGATTTGAAGCCAGTGAAGTGTGCAATGCCTGTACCTGTGCAAGCACTGGATAGTCTGCTTTGTCCTTGTGAGGCCAGAATACCTCTCACTGGAGAGACATGCATCAATGTATCATCCAGGCCGGAACCTCGAGGCAATTTTCCCTGATATCTGAGAATAACACGTGTCCAATGGAAAGGGCCAATACAGCGGAAGAGATCCTTGAAGTGCTCCATCTCATGCAGGGTTCATCATACCAAACTGCCATTGATGCCTGGTTCATCTGTCTGCGAACACTGGAAGTTGGATAGGCAGTGTCTGACAGTGGCACACTCAGTAATGGGTCTTGGTATTATAGGAAGGAAGCCAGCACGCATCATTGGCACAACAGCAGATGAGACTCGTGTGTGTACAGCAGCCTGCATCAAAAGGTCTCCTCCTGACACATCAGAGCGAATCAGGCTGATCAAGAATTCATGCTTTCCTGATAAACCTTTTGCAGTTGTAACATGCAGTAATGGTGCTTGCTTGTTTTCAGGATGCAGCAGCATGTCTGGTGGTAGTGTAACACTTAAATATGAACACCTTTTATGTTGAAAGAAGAGAGCAAAGTGTTGGGACTTTTACGTGAGATATTTTGGAACACTGGGGGGAGGAACCGGTGAGTTCTCTGGAGGGAAACGGAGACTGGGAGTGAATTAGTTAGATGGGAGCAGCCTTTAATGTTGTGTGCTGATAAACGGTTAATAAACCCTTTGGAAGTCTTATACACAATCGGCCTCCGGAATCTATGTGTATGCCCAGAACCCACTTTACACTGGTAGCAGCGGTGGTGAGGTTTTTTTTTTTCGAGTCAGAGTTTGTTTTGCCCCTGTCGCCGCGTCGTGCTAGTTTACGCCAGTATTACCTGTAGCTCACTCCTACACGAAAATCGCCTGTATTTTTTTGTGCTTGTGGACGTGTATTGCGTTTTTAATTAGCAAGTAACAGGCGTGTTTACCTGACGAACTTTGCCTCACACGGATTACCAGCGAGGTTACTGCAGTTTCGTTTTGTTTTGATACTTTTTTCTTCCCCTCGCATCTCTGTGAACTTTGCCTACACAATGTCGGATGGGGACGGTGTGCCTGTAGCTCGTGAAGCTCAAGAGTTACCACCACCGCCACCACCACCGCCACCGACTGAGAATGCCCCTGCAGCTCGTGACCAGCCGCAATCGCCGTCAAATACGAACGTTCCACTTCCTTTTCGGATTGATCTTCCTCCTCCTTTTAGTGGAGACGGTGCGGAGCCGTTTCATTCGTGGGTACAGAGATTTGAAGTGGCGCTGGCTGTGTCCACTACACCCTTGGATAAAGCCAAGCTTTTACCAGCTAAGTTAAGTGGTCCTGCTTTTTCATACTGGCAGACTCTTTCTCCTGCCATTCAGAATAATTATGTGACTGTGAAAGCTAGCCTCACGGCTGTTTTTAACAGACAGCTTTTTATTGCTACATTTCAGACCTACCTAAATGCACGTCCACGCAAGCCTGAAGAGCCCCTTGCAGTTTATGCTGCTGAACTGACTACCTTAGTGTCTGAAGCTTTCCCCACCTATGATGCTCAAGCAAAAAGCTGTGAAGTTTTTAGGCGTTTTGTAACTGGGCTAGACACCTCTCTCCAGCTCAAAATTCATGAGCACGGTGCTGAGACCCTGGATGCTGCTCTTAAAGTAGCAACACAGTGTGAGAGAGGTCAGTTGGCTATTAGTATAGCCTCTCCATCCTCTGTCTCGCCAGTAACTGTTGGTCGCACTACTCCGTCCCACCCTTCCACACCTATGGCGGAGCTGACGGCGGCCATCGCTGAACTTCGGGCTGACTTCAAGACTTTGCAACGCTCTCAAGCACAGACATCGGAAGACAGACTGGATCAACTCTCACGGCAGGTCTCCAGCCTTCGCCAGGAGGTGTCAGGTATTCGCCCACAACCACATGCCTGCGCAGCGACTGACTACACCAACCAGCAGCGTTCATCGGACCGCAGTGCTGCCTTCTACACGTCGCCACGTCGCCCCTCCAGCCGTGATGACATCCCTCCTCCTCATCGACGGCATTCTCCTGAACGGTGGCAGGGCCGCTCGACCTCTCATCAGCCATCCTACAGTGATGGGGGTTACCATCGACGTAGCCCCTCACCTGCCTATGTTCGTGAGTCTGCCCATGGCCACCCACACTTCACTGACCATTACACATCCACCAGACCATATCACACTGATTACCCCAGCCGCTCTCGTTCTTGGGAGCGTCACTCTCTCTCTGTTGAACACCCCTCTCACACTACTCATGCCTCATACGCCCGAAATGCTCGCTCGCCTTCTCCTAACCCACACTACCGACAAGCCACACATACTGAACACCCCAGTTATGCTAGCCATGTCACATACCCTCGTGCTCGCTCCCCTTCTCCTGGCCATTACGCCGACCAAGCCCCACATAGCCATAGGCATCGCTCCCCCACACGACATGTTCGATTTGCAAAAGACACACGTGATCAGGGAAACTACTAGAAGCTGCCATGACGGACCGCATGACCGCTTCTCTTTCGCCAATGGTCCACACTAAGACACATAGCTCGGAACACATAACTCCTACACCGTTTATTCAACTTACCCTAGCAGCTACGGAGGTACATGCTTTGGTAGACACAGGATCAGGTCTCTCTCTAATTTCGGATGACTGCCGTAGGTCTATACCGGCACTAGCCACTCAGCCCATTTGCAAATCATTTACCTTGGCTTCGTCTGTCACCGGACACTTTTTAGATGTCTTGGGCACTATATCCGCACCTGTACATATAGGTAACGTCACTCTGCCGCATGTCTTTCATGTTGTCCGCACAGCTAGCCATCCGGTAATATTGGGTTGGGATTTCCTTACCAAACATCGGGCCACAGTTAACCTACCCCAGGCGACTGTACAACTTTACAACACTGAAGTGCCCTTTTCACAACCTCAGTCCCTCATACCAGTTCAGGTTGCGGCTGTAACCATCTCTGCTGTGACAGTCCCGCCTATGTCAGAAATGGCCATATCGATTTCAGTACTGGGTAGTACAGTGCTGGCCGCTCCCTCCGACCCATATGTTGGGTTGTTAGAACCACACATGTCTCCCACTACAAGTCTGGCGGTTGCTAGAACTCTCACCTCAATCGAAAATGGAAAGGGTGTTGTCAGAGTCATTAACCCCACTCAGGATCCTGTTCAGCTTGATAGCGGATGCCCCGTAGGACAGGTGTTTGCAGTAACGGGTCGCCCTCATGACGAATATGCACTGGTGTCATCTGTCACCGTTAATGACAAACCCGAGTATCCAACTCCTGTGGTGTCTGTGGGCGATGCTTGCACATCCTCAGAGGAGCAGTCTCAACTTCAACAGCTCATCAAGGAGTTTGCTGATATATTTAGTGCTCATGCTCATGATTATGGCCAGACAACGCTAGTCACCCATAAAATCAACACGGGTGATGCCGAACCAATAAAACTACGCCCGTATAGAGCATCCCCAGCAACCCAGGCTATTTTGCAACAGGAAGTGTCAAACCTTTTGGAGCACGGGGTCGTGGAAGAATCATGCAGCCCATGGTCAGCACCCGTGGTGCTAGTCAAGAAAAAAGATGGAACTCATCGATTTTGTGTCGACTTCCGCCGGTTAAATGCCGTCACAATCAAGGATTCACACCCTCTTCCCCGGGTTGACGATACATTGGACAGACTAGCGGGAGCTAACATTTTTAGCACAATCGATCTGACGGCTGGGTATTGGCAAATCCCGCTTAACCCTACAGACAAAGAGAAAACTGCCTTCTCAACAGGTGCCGGCTTATACCAATTCCGTATGATGCCAATGGGTCTGTCCAACGCCCCTCCCAGTTTTCAGCGCCTGATGGAGCTGGTACTTCGTGGCCTACATTGGAGTATCTGCTTAATTTATTTGGACGACATAATCGTTTACAGCCAGAACTTCCCACAACACCTTCAGCACTTGGCAGAGGTCTTTAAGCGCTTCAGATCAGCAGGTCTAAAACTAAAGCCTTCAAAGTGTCACCTGGCCTGTTCTTCGGTCACATTCCTTGGCCATCGCGTCTCCAGCAATGGGGTGGAGCCCGACCCAGCCAACACGGAGAAGGTCACCAACTGGCCAGTCCCACAGTCAGCCACGCAAGTCAGAGCATTTTTGGGGCTGTGTTCCTATTATAGGCGTTTCATTCAAGATTTTGCACACATCGCTGATCCCTTACACCGTCTTACACACAAAGGGGTGCCATTCATATGGTCAAATGAAGCAGAGGAGGCCTTCTTAGTGCTGAAGCAGGCCTTAACATCACCACCAGTCATGGCGTTTCCAAATCTTTCAGCACCTTTCCTGCTCTACACGGATGCGTCACTCCATGCCATTGGCTCGGTCTTGTCGCAGAAGGTGAACGGCCGAGAACATGTCATCGCATATGCTAGCCACCTGCTTTCAGCTTCAGAGAGGAAATGGTCTACATTTGACCGTGAGCTGTGGGCCATTGTGTGGAGCGTCCGTCACTTCCGCCATTATGTGGCAGCTCACCCCTTCACCATCATTACGGATCACAAGCCATTGGTCGGCCTCAAGAAGCTGCCATTAGACCAGGACCCCACTGGACGTCGAGCCCGCTGGTCGGTGGAGCTGGACCTTTATGACTGGTGCATAGTCCACCGTGACGGGGCCAAACATATGAATGCAGACAGCATGTCTCGCCCTCCGGATCCCATGGAGAACCATAGCTCTGCTCAGCTCACAGAGGCTGCAGATAGGGCCACGCAGACAGAAGACACCACTGAGACGTCTATTACTGACCATGCCACGCCAATTCATCACAGACAATTACAGACAGAACGGGACATTGCACAAGAACTACAGACGGACCCAGACCATACTACTGAGACAGTTGGCAATGCCCAGAGAATGCCCATTAACCAGGTCCAAATACAGACTGAGTGGAATATTGCTCAAAAACAACAGGCAGACCCAGACCTTGCCACAGTTTTGTCATGGGTCACAACAGGACGACGGCCACCAATATGGAGGTTACGCGGGGCCTCTGCTTACCTCAGGAAAATGTGGTCCCAGTTCAGCCGTCTCACCATAACCAATGGCCTGTTAGTCAGAAGTGCACTCTCTCCTCCGGGAATAGAGCAGGTAGTTATCCCCACTGCGCTCATTCCTGACATACTACACCATGTCCACGGCCATCCAGGTGCAGGTCACTATGGCTGTGGCAAAGCGTTTGACAAGGCCCAACAGAAATTCTATTGGCCATATATGTCTACTGATATTTCCAAGCACTGCACCAAGTGTCTAGCTTGTCAGTCAAGGCGTTCTCCTGTGCCTCGTCCCCAGGCTCCTCTAGTCTCTATTTCTCCTGACCGACCCTTTCAGATAGTTGCTGCTGACATAACAGAATTGCCAATGTCCACGAAAGGCCACCGTTACGTCTTAGTTATGATGGATTTGTACACCAAGTTTGTCAACCTCTACCCTTTAAAGGACCAAACCGCTGTTTCTGTGGCACACTGCATTTTTGAGAAATATGTCCCACAGCATGGAGTCCCTGAATCGCTTCATTCAGACCAAGGAAGACAGTTTGAATCAGATCTGGTGAAACAGCTGTGCACTCTTCTGTCCATTCATAAGCTTCGCACATCACCTTACCATGCACAGTGCGATGGAGCCGTCGAACGGTATAATCGCACCTTAAAAGAGGAGCTGGCCAAGTACTTACTGAGCGTTGGGCGGGAATGGGATGACCATTTACCCCAGATTGCACTGGCATATAACACCACTACACACACAAGTACGGGGTTCACACCTTTCTTCTTAGCCCATGGCCGTGAGGCTCGAATTCCCTTGGATAGTTTACTCACACCTGACACCCACCGTACTTTAGCTACAGGCGGTACACCAGCTGCATACGCTCACCATCTACGCCAGCGCCTTTCTAGTGCTTACGAGTCAGCCACTGCCTTTAGAGATAAAGCTCAGGAAAAGCAGCGCCATTACTATGACCGTCACCAGAAATATTCCCCATATCAGGCAGGCGATTTGATTTTAGTGGATGATCCAGCCCACCAGCGCAACAAAATAGCGCCACGCTGGGTTGGCCCGTACCAGGTCATACAGCCTCTGGCTCCTTCTGATGGTTCCCCGCCCGTCACCTTTTCAATGCGTGATCTTTCGAGACCTGGAGCTAAACCAAAGGTTATCCATTACAATCGCACTAAACCGTTCATTAGTGATCCGTCACAGCCCATACAGTACATTACACCATCCAACAGACACCTGACTCCCCCAACAACCCGCTCTGGGTTCCTGCCATACCATAGTCTGCCAGCAACACCAACATTTCACCAACAGCCCATTTTACACCCATCTACACCACAACAACCTCAACAGGCACACACTCAGGGGGCGACATCTGGCACTGGACCTACCCTACGGCCCAGGCCCAGGCCATCGGCAGATCCCCCGGCACAAATGAGCACACATGTGGCCCCTCGTGGGCCCAGGCCATCGGCAGATCCCTCGACACAAATGAACTCACATGTGGCCCCTCGTGGGCCCAGGCCATCTGCAGATCCCCCGGCACAGGTGAACACACCTGTGGCCCCTCATGGGCCCAGGCCGTCGACAGATTCCCAGACACAA
>NC_085880.1:39220141-39252641 GCF_034702125.1 Engraulis encrasicolus | reverse complement strand
CTTCTGAGCAGTCAGACTTGACTGGCTGTGTGTGTGTGTGTGTGTGTGTGTGTGTGTGTGTGTGTGTGTGTGCGTGTGCGTGTGCGTGGGTGTGTGTGTGTGTGTGTGTGTGTGTGTGTGTGTGTGTGTGTGTGTGTGTGTGTGTGTGTGTGTGTGTGCCAGTGAATGCTGTATGCTAATCAGAGTATCTCTGCTTGTAGCCAAAGCCATGCAACCAAACCAGCTCATCTCCTCTGTACTCTCTCTCTCTCTCTCTCTCTCTCTCTCTCTCTCTCTCCTTCATCCCCCTCTCCCTCGCTCCCTCCCTCTCTTGGAGCCTCTGGACACAAGCAGAGCAGAGCTGGCCTTCTTAAGAAGTACTAGAAAAAATTGAAAAAAATAGAGAGAGAGTGTGTGTGTATGTGTCTGTGTCTGTGTGTGCATGCGTGTGTGCGTGCGTGTGTGCGTGCGTGTGTGTGTGTGTATCTGTGCGTTCATGTGTGTGCGTGAGCGAGAGTATGTACACATATGTGAGGGTATGTATTCATGAGACCATGTGTGTGTTTGTGTGTGTTTGCCCTAATGCGTTTAGATAGATTTGCATGTCATAAATACATATTTAATGCCGCTGCCATGTCTTTCCTGTGTTCTCTGGTGACTTGTGGAGTGATTTTGTTTGGATCGGCAGAGATGAAGAAGCGCTCAAGTGCATTTGGACACAAAAACACCCACAGAGCTGAGACACACCACACCGGGTGCTTTCATGACAAGTCCTATCTCTCTTTCATTCTCTTTCTCTTTCACTCCCTCCCCTCTCTCTTTCTACCCCACACACACTCTCCCTCTCTCTCTCTTTCTCTCTGTCTCTCTTTCTTTCATTCTCCCTCTCTCTCCATCTACTGTATCTCTCTCTCTCTCTCTCTCTCTCTCTCTCTCTCTCTCTCACTTCCTCTGTCTCTGTCTCTGTCTCTGTCTCTGTCTCTCTCTCTCTCTCCCTCTCTCCCTCTCTGTCTCTCTCTCTCTCTCCCTCTCTCCCTCTCTGTCTCTCTCTCTCTCTTTCTCTCCCCCCTCTCTCTCTCTGCCTCTTCCAGGCGGACATGTTGCTTGACACAGATTCGTGCGGGGACTAGAATGACATCAGTCCAGTGTCCTGTTTTGAGATCTTATCTGCCAAAGTGCCTAATTCTGGAGATGCAGGACGCGCTAATCTTCTTACAAACAGCTGTCAAAAACAGGAGCAAGAATACACCCCCCCCCCATACACACACACACACACATACACACACGCCTGTGCGCGCACACGCACGCATACACATATGCATACACACACACACACACACTCCCCACACACACACATGTAAACAGGGCGATACAAAGAAATACACAAATTACTTGTGCATAAACACAGATGTACTTGCACACACCCACACACACCCACACACACACACACACACACACACACACACACACACACACACACACACACACACACACACACACACACACACACACACACACACACACACACACAGACAAGCACAAGCACAAGCACATTCCAATTTCTATCACCTGCTAAATGCCCTGAGGGACATCAGTGTTTTATTATTTTACTGCATTGACATTGAGGTGACCCAATCAACTACAGTCAATCAAGGCAGGCCCCAGTGTCACACAGTCTTGGTTGGTTGATTGATTGATTGATTGATTGATTGATTGATTGATTGATTGATTGATTGATTGATTGATTGATTGATTGAAGTATTGGTTGAAGTATTTTCTCCACAACAAAGCTCTTCTTCTTCTTTTCATCTGTTCATCTGGTTTCAGCATGGTGGTTGATCTGGACCAGTCACATTTCCATGGCTGGGTTGGTCATATGGCATACAGGCCATTTGCCCGGTGGACTATTGATGATTTCGGCAGAGAGAGTAGAGAGAGAGAGGTTCCATTGGCCCATTGTTTCTGGGTTCTATTATTGGGGGGGAATCCCCCTTTAGGCAGACCTAGGCGGTGTTTATACATACCCGGGTATTTTGATATACGCAGACCTTCCCCTTCGGATGTGCCTTTCGTTCACAAACAAACGAAGGTTTTCCCTCTATAAACGAAGCTCCAAAAAAACTCCGGCAAAAGTGGAGATTTTTTAAAATCTCCGGTTAGCGTTTGTATATAAACAGAGATAAACGGAGACTTGAATGACACTTACGGCGCACAGGCTTAACGTATTTATGACAGCTCTCAACAGCACATGTATGCGTATTTGCCTTTGATGTGAACGAAAATATTTCGCTAAGCAAAATGTTCGTTTATTAAAATACCCAGGTATGTATAAACAGCACCCTAGTCAGACCTAAGGACTGTTCTATTCAATGCTAGGAGCATTATGACACGTCCCTTTAGGCAGACCGGAACCTGGTCACGTTAGGTGCCCATAGAAACCTATTATGTTGGCATATCTCTCTCTGATTCCGGCCTGGCCCTTCCCTCAATGGTATTAGTCTGCAGGCCTCTTCAGCAGGTCCTGAAAAAAAGTCCTAAATACAGGCATGGCTTCAGGAAGGATGGAAACTGCAGATAAAAGAAAAGAAAAGAATACAAGAAGATGCTTTGTTGAAACGTTAGTCTACTGCACTGAAAATAAAAAAAGAAATAACTAAATAACTGCTGCAGTTAACAGGGTTGAGTCAAGATGTAGCCACTTGAGAGAGAAAGAGAGAGAGAAAGAGAGAGAGAAAGACAGAGACAGAGACAGAGACATAGAGAGAGAGAGAGAGAGAGAGAGAGAGAGAGAGAGAGAGAGAGAGAGAGAAAGAGAGACAGAGACAGAGAGAGAGAGAGAGAGAGAGAGAGAGCAGGAAAAGACAACAGGAAGAGAGTGGAGAGAGATGGACCCATGCACCCCGCCCACCCCCCCCCCCCCCCCCCCCCCCCCCCCCTGTGTGCCTCCCCGTGGATAGGCAGCCCGTGTCTGGCTCACTGGACCAAAACAAAGCCATATACAATTTGCATGGCATGCTGAGGAGGTCACGCAATGAGCAGAACAATCCAGAAAGTCATTAAAAATGGATGTTTGTGAAGCATGGATGGAGGGCGGAGGAGAGTCAGGGCCGGATTTAGATGATCTGGGGCCCCTAGGCTACAGGCTGCTGTGGGGCCCCAGAGGACAAATTTCATGACAAACTTACATTCATAATTACAAGCCAGGAATCAAGGTAACATGTCTACCAACTGCACTCTAGTCTACACCGCAGGTGTTTTTTCCAATATTGCATCTAGTCAGAATTCTGCAATTTTTGACATTTGACCAGTCAGGGGGGCCCTGGCAGGTGGGGGCCCCTAGGCTGCAGCCATATCTAGCCTGTGCATTAATCCGGCCCTGAGGAGAGTGGTGGCTTGGGTTGTGTTGGGGTGGGTTGGGGTGGGTTGGGAGGCCCGATTCCTGGAATGGTTGCTCATTTGGTAAAAATATGTTGCATAATGCAGCCTATACAAGTGCCGAAGAGACAAGCCTGATCTCGAAAAATTGTGTCCAATTTCTCATGCAAACCAACATCCGAAGTTGCGTTCAGATTCCGACGCTTTCCCTGCTGTCTAGAGCACATAGATGGCGGCATCTGATTGGTCAAGCTGTGCCTTTACCAAAACCATCCCTAGACTTAACCTGTCAGTAATGCAATGTTCTCCGAGTTTTACATTTGTGCCCTTCCCAAACCCATCCCTAAACTTAACCTGTCAGTTGAGGGGGACTAAAACAGACCTGTCACAATGGAGTTTTTAGTTTTATCCACATGTTGTGATTAAACGTAAACAAATAGAAAATATCTGCATTTAAATGTAGCCTACGTGTATAAAAAGTAAAGATAAAAAGTATCGAATTCAATTCAAATAATGACTTGCGTCGCTCAGGTAGCGTAGAGTTCCCACTCTGCCATTATTGCCTTTACAGTAAGCCCTGCTCTCTCCTGGTCCCCTGGGGCCTCTACTGAGAGGGTCCTCTAATTGAATTGGGACCCAATGCAGCTCCTTTGGGACCAGCTTGCACTGTGGAGGCTCACATACCCAGTGTTGCCAGATTGGGCAGTCTCCCGCCCAATTGGGCTGCTTAGGATGGCCGTCTGGCGGTAAAAATGGCAATTGGTTGGGTGGGTTTTTCTGCTGATTTATTGCCATCGAAATCAATAGAATTTAGTTCAAATTGGACGGGATTTAGTGCTTCCAGACGGGTTTTGAGCTTTTCTTGGGATGGAAATCATCAGTCTCATCTGGCAACCCTGCTCACACCTCTTGTTGATGAGTTGTCTTTGATTCTGCCCACGTTTGCACATTCCGGCTTGCTGTTTTGTTGTTCAGTCACACGGCTTCATTGGTGGGGTTTTTGCTGCTGTAAATGTGAATTTTGAGTGATCACAGAATGCAATGCTACGGTAGTATGAGACCAAAGGGAATAATGGATAATGTTTAGGTGTATGCAATTGCTTTTTCTTTGTGATCCATTTGTTGATATGGGGCATTTATTCTGATTCTATCTAAGCATCGATCCTCATGTTCAATCCAGATGGTGTTCTGCCATATCAAATGTTTTGTTCGCTGTAAAAATCAATGACATCAAGTAAAGGAAATGATGCTGGTATTGCATTGATATTATTGTTTCATTAAGGCTTAGCCTTTTTGTGATGAAATATTATGCTTACTATGTTATGTAAATTGTACACATAAACTTAATTTATCATACTGTACATCAAAAGGGTACATGTGTCAAAAAAGTGTACTACACTGCATATTGGGTTACAGTAGCTCATATAATCCTGTACTTCACAGTAGTTGATGACAGGCCAATGCCAGATATTTGGAGCCCCCACCTGTTCCTAATCAGCTCCATCCCTGTTTTGTTGGTTTGTCTCCACAGATAGCTGCTGTCCGGACCATCCACTGCCATCAGCATCTGTTTGTGTGTGTGTGTGAGTGTGTGTGTTTGCGATCGTGTGTGTTGTAATTTTTATTTATTTTTTACTGTATGTGTGTGGGCGGTGGCCGCCCCGTCTGGCCTGATGGTTGTGAGTGTGTGAGTGCTGTTTGAGGGACCCACCTCTGGTCCTCTTCTGGCCCTCCTCCGGCCCACCCGCCTCTGGCCGCCATGGGCTCCTCGACGCTGGGCAAGGCTGCCACCCTGAGCCAGCTGCTGGAGGCCTGCATACATGCTTTTGGTGAGTCACTTTAGAGTTCCACTGTTTAGGATGGCGTCCAGAGTAGGTATTGAAACTATGCTGCTCATTGAAACTGTGCTGTCTATTGCCCAAGTTAATATTTTCATGAATATTTATTAATAATAAACCAATATTTACTAGTATGACCACATGATAGTAAGTTAAGCAGCTAAAAATGTCTATTTCTGGAAATTTAAAATGGCGGACCATGGAGAAGATCTCCCTTTTCATGTATGAAATAGAATTTTCCCAGTCATAATGAATACTTAGAATGTTATGGCGGTGGTAAGTATTCATGAAAAAAGCAAACATTTGTGAATGAGCATGAATTCTGGAAATAAACTGTTAAAAATATTAAACCTGTGAAATACGGCACCTGTTATAAATTAGCTGTTACGAGAATGGCAAGGACCAAGTCGTAGTAGTGCATTACTAAAGTTAAGGCCCTGTGTTACCGGTATGTAATAGTATTGTAGTACTATGGTAGTTAACTTTTCGTGTGTGTCTGTGTGTGTGTGTGTGTGTGTGTGCGCGAGCGCGCGCGTGCATGTGCATGTGCATGTGCATGTGCATGTGCATGTGCATGTGCATGTGCATGTTCATGTGCGCGTGCCTGCGTGTGTGCGTGTGTGCGTGTGTGTGTGTGTGTGTGTGTGTGTGTGTGTGTGTGTGTGTGTGTGTGTGTGTGTGTGTGTGTGTGTGTGTGTTCTCCCAGATGACAATGGGGAGCTGCAGGGGAACTTGTTCCCCAGGACAGTACTGCTGATGCACCGCTGGTACGTCACCTCCACCGAGTTGGCCGGCAAGCTGCTGATGCTATATCCTTTATATGCTGCGTGTGTGTGTCTGTGTATATATTATGTGTGTATGCGTAGGTGCGAGCGTGTTTTTGTGTGTGTGCGTGTGTGTGTGTGTGTGTGCGTGTGTGTGTGTGTGTGTGTGTGTGTGTGTGTGTGTGTGTGTGTGTGTGTGTGTGTGTACTTGTTATATCACTGTTGTGGGGACCAAAACCTGACATTTCACCTTTGCAGTGAGGACATGTGTGGTTGTAAGGACATTTGTGGTTGTGAGGACATTTTGGTCGGTCCTCAGACATTAAAAATATTGTTTTGTTGTTGATAAAAAAACAGAAAGTGCAAAAACATTTGTTTACTGACAGGTAAGGGTTTACCATTCAGTAGTTTTGGAAGGTCCTCACAAAGATAGTAATACAAGTGTGTGTGTCTGTGTGTGTGTGTGTGTGTGTGTGTGTGTGTGTGTGTGTGTGTGTGTGTGTGTGTGTGTGTGTGTGTGTGTGTGTGTGTGTGTGAAGCGACAGACTGCACGCACATGTTTTTGTTTGTAACTGGGAATTTTTAGGATGGTTACAAAATCACGGTATTGTTCATTCGTGTAACCAATATGCATGTGTATGTGTGTGTGTGTGTGTGTGTGTGTGTGTGTGTGTGTGTGTGTGTTCGTGTGTGTGTGTGTGTGTTTGTGTGTGTGTTCGTGTGTGTGTGTGTGTGTGTGTGTGTGTGTCTTTGTACACCATCCATCGGTTGCAAGCACACACACACACACACACACACACACACACACACACACACACACACACACACACACACACACACACACACACACACACACACACACACACACACACACACACACGACTATCTCTCTGTTTGAGTGTATGTAAGTGTACAGTACATCAGAGGACAGTGTGTGCTTCTTTTGAAGGCCATATCATCCAAGCCCAAGCGAGCGAGCAAGCTTCTCGTCTCTCCGCAGCTCTGGAACTCTGCCCAAGGCCTGTCCAATGCTACTTGTAAAATATGGACACAGACACGCAGGGCCGGATTAACGCACAGGCAAGATATGGCTGAAGCCTACAGTAGGGGCCCCCACCTGCCAGGACAGGGGCCCCCCGATTATCCAAAAGTAAAAAAAAAAAAAAAAGCCGAATTGTACGAGGTGTGATATTGAAAAAAATATATCTGTCGTGCGTCATCATAGTGTGAAATTGTTTTAATACTCCTCTCCACAGTTGGCAGACATAGTCTGAATTGCCTGCCTGTGTCATTTTTTAAAAGATATTTTTTTGGTCTTTTTGACTGTATTTATGACAGGACAGAGAATGCACGCACATCAGTGGCACAGGGAGGAAGGACTTAACAGTGTTGCATTTATCTTCTTTATTTCTGTTAACTTTTTTTACTTTATTTATGATAGGATAGTGAAGGTGGTGACAGGAAGCGAGTGGGGAGAGAGAGACGGGCAAGGGCCGGCATAGGACCCGGGCTGGGAATAGAACCCGGGTCAGCCGCGTGGTAGACGAGTGCCCTACCGTTTGGCCACGGCAGGGCCGTCTGCCTTTATAATTTTGTGGCAAAATTTGTCTTCTGGAGGGAGGTCCAAAACAACCTGTAGCCTAGGGCCCCTGGGCCATCCTAATCCGGCCCTGCGGACGTGCATACCTCAAATCGGGCCAAGAGGAGAGAAATGTTGTTTGGCTTGGTAACAAATAGCGCTGCCTGTTTTAGCTGAGCTGGACAGTGGAGCTCAGCCGGCCAGCAGTGGAGCACATGACACGACACACACACACACACACACACACACACACACACACACACACACACACACACACACACACACACACACACACACACACACACACACACACACACACACACACACACAAACACACACACACACACACACACACACACACACACACACACACACACACACACACACACACACACACACACACACATAGACACAAACACACACACACACACACACACAGAAGTACAATCAGTGTTCATACTAGTAAAGTGAAATGTGTTGTTGTGATGTGCTGGGCAGTGGAGCTCAGCCAGCAGTGGAGCACTTGCCACGACTTTCCATCACACACACACACACACACACACACACACACACACACACACACACACACACACACACACACACACACACACACACACACACACACACACACACACACACACACACCATGACTTTCCATTATCTCTCTCCCGGCTTTGATATGTCACATACTGTATCTCACTGACAGCAGAAGAACAAAAACAAAAACAAACAGGTGACAGAAAGGGAATGTAAAGGGTTTAGCATAAAGGCTGACGGTGCTCTTTGTTTTGTACTGGGTTTTTAATGTTCTCTGTGTATACATGCAATAAATCTTTACAGTTTTTCTTGATTGCTTTGACACAGTTGTCACTCCAAAAAGCACATTTTCATAGCAGTTCACGCAACGGGCTAACCAGTTAAACCGATTCTCCAAGCACAACAACTTTGTTTGCAAAAGGCTACTACGTTTCCAAAATATTTAACATATGCAATAAAAGCAAACTCTGTCTTCAGTCCAATACACAATGCATAGCAGTGTATGAACACTCCCAGTCAGTCATTACACAATGGTCGTAAAAATCCAAAACACGGCTATCATGTTGACACAATTTGCCGTTATTTAACACTGTTGTCAATTACATAACTTTCAAGCCAGTTCCATTGTTGTTTCTTTCACTTAGCCATTGACTCTGCTTGATCAGGATCTACTGACTGAGAGATAGCTGGCCCAGTAAATGCTTTGCATAAAGATTTGAGTTGTGTCTTTTCTTATGTAAAATTGTCAGTAGGCTAGGTAGTGGGTCCGTGTAACAATAATGTCTTATTGCAAAGAATTGGATTGAAAATCAGAATGCTTTGATGTAGTTTTTGTTTTGTTTTTGTTTGTTTGTTTGTTTTCCTTTTTTTTACAAGTGTAATCAAAAATGTACTAACGGCTGATAACGGTATTACAGAAAATATGTGTAAAGTAAAATATGATTTTGCAGTACGAGAATGCACTTACAACAAATTTGCAAAAGAACTCCATGCCCAGAACAAACAAGAAGACACTGTGTATAAAGACTGATTGCTAAATTAAGATTTTTGAGAAGGAGTGTCAAATAGGTGCTCTGGTGTGTCAGGAGTAGATTTTTCTGTATGGTTATCAGAGCTTAAACAATGAAATGTGCACTACTTAAATGGTACATGCGTTAACTGTTCAGCAAAAACTGTGTTATATGAATGGGAAATATGTCAAGTGAACAAGAATGTGTTCACACATATGCACAACGTGTCTTTTGCTTTGCTGAAATAGTGATCATGACGACTTTGTGTGAGTCAGTTTAAAAAATTGTGTTAAAGCGATCAAGAAAAACTGTAATGTGTGTGTGTGTGTGTGTGTGTGTGTGTGTGTGTGTGTGTGTGTGTGTGTGTGTGTGTGTGTGTGTGTGTGTGTGTGTGTGTGTGTGTGTGTGTGTGTGTGTGTGTGTGTGTGTGTGTGTGTTACATGGTTGTTGTTTGATTACTTTTTGCCCATGTGTTTGTGCACAGTCTGTGTGTCTGTCTGTCTGTCTTGTGTCTTTGTCTGTGTCTCAGTTTGTGTATATACTGTACACTGGCCATATGTGTTTCCAGCCTGCCTGTCTACCTTAGGCCATTTACACACTAGGCCGGTAAAGCGTCGCTGATCGGACGTGATTTTTACCGCCGTCGGTGAAAATACATGGAAGCATATCTGTCCTTACATACCAACCGGCGGTAATCGGGCGTCAGCAGCGTGGGAGTCGGTGTGTCTGATGCCTTATATTGCCCTCGCTCTATCTGCACTGAACTCTCCTTGACATGCCCAGCCCCACCCATCGGAACGTCATAGTTGTGATACTGTACCCTTACGAAAATCGGAGCAATGTGGGGTTAGGTGCCTTGCTCAAGGGCACTTCAGCCATGAATGGGGGTGTAGGGAGAAGTAAGGGTGGGTTTCGAACCTGCAACTCTGTGAGATTCTGTCCAACTCCTTACCATTACACTATAGCTGCCCACACGTACATATTCATGGATTTCATGGGTTTTTTTGGTAACCACGAAACCCACAATTAGTCATGGTTATTCATGGTTCTCATGGATTTTTGAGTATGGCTTTTGACTCAAAAAATCATGAAAACCATGAATAACCATGATCCATCTTTAGTTTTCATGGTAAAATGATGGTAAAACCCAACATGGATACGCCATAGTAATACAATGGTTGGTTCAGAATACTTAGAGTAACCATGACATACCATGGTAGAGCCATGGTTAGTAAAACCATTGGTCGATTTCCACAAGGGATATACATACATGTTTTATTATATTGTATTGTATTGTATTGTATTGTATTGTATTGTATTGTATTGTATTGTATCGTATTGTATTGTATTGAAATCTCCTTGACATGCTCCACCTATCGCCACTGTGAGGGAGATGACTGCCAAAGGACGCGACTCAAAATCTGCTACCTAATGAGGTGAGAGATGTTTCAGGATGTCTGTGCTTTTTAAGATATACTGTATATCTTGGCCTCTTTCTGTCTGTCTGTGCGTGGTGACGAGGTGAGGTGGGGTGAGGGAATGACATGTTTGTTGGTGTCATTCAGTCATTCAAAGATAGACTTTGTGTCTGTGTGTGTGTGTGTGTGTGTGTTCTCTTCTCTTCTCCTCACCTCACCTCAACTCTCATCTCCTCTCTATCTGTCTCTCCTCTCCTCTCCTCTCCTCTCCTCTCCTCTCCTCTCCTCTCCTCTCCTCCTCTCCTCTCTGTCTGTCTGTCTGTCTGTCTTTCCTCTCCTCCTCTCCTCTCCTCTCCTCTCCTCTCCTCTCTCCTCCCCCCTCCCCTCCCCTCCTCTCCTCTCCTCTCCTCTCCTCTCCTCTCCTCTCCTCTCCTCTCCTCTCCTCTCCTCTCCTCTCTGTCTGTCTGTCTGTCTGTCTGTCTGTCTGTCTTTCCTCTCCTCCTCCTCCCCTCCTATCCTCTCCTCTCCTCTCTGTCTGTCTCTCCTCTCCTCTCCTCTCCTCTCCTCTCCACTCCTCTCCTTTCCTCTCCTCTCCTCTCCTCTCCTCTCCTCTCCTCTCCTCTCCTCTCTGTCTGTCTCACCTCTCCTCTCCTCTCCTCTCCATGCCTCCTCTCCTCTACCCTCCCCTCCCCTCCTCTCCTCCCCTCCTCTCCTCTCCTCTCTCCTCTCCTCTCCTCCTCTCCTCTCCTCTCTGTCTGTCTCTCCTCTCCTCTCCTCTCCTCCTCTCCACTCCTCTCCTCTCCTCTCCTCTCCACTCCTCTCCTCTCTCTCCTCCTCCTCCTCCTCTCCTCTCCTCTCCTCTCTGTCTTTCTCACCTCTCCTCTCCTCTCCTCCTCCTCTCCTCTCCTACTCTCCTCCTCTCCTCTCCTCCTCCTCCTCCTCTCCTCTCCTCTCCTCTCCACAAGAATGTTCCGGTTCTCCTGCTATCTCTGTTCTGTGAACAGCATGGTGTCAGCTAAAGCATGATGTGGTCTCCTTTCCCCAAATGTTATAAATAGCACACCACACAGTAGCACCATGTACCATAACTCACCAGCCAGTACTAAATTATTTTATCACAACATTACATAGCATGCACTCGACAGACTATCTGTGAAGGTGATGACACTGATATGTGTACAACTGTAAATGATCAAAGGAAACAAGTGTGGCATTTCTTAACTTAAACTATGCAAATTCCAACTGGTGAACTTCCGACATTAAACATACAGTATAAAGTCAGGCATTATGTCACCTTCCAGAAATGTTTCCACAAAAACGCAAATATGGCTCCTACACATGGACATAGAGTCAGAGTCCGACTCTGACTTAAAAGGGGTATGCCACTATTTTGGGGCTTAATACAGTTAAAATCGTTGGCCAGGGTTTATAAAGGTGGTAAAGTGTCTTATTTTTCATGTTAAGCGTTGTCTTGCTTTAAGACAAGTTAAAAGAGGGAATATGTCGCTAAGCTAGTGAAAGTCAATGGATCCGTGTAGCATGCTACAATGGTGCTTACACTCCGTAAGCACGGGACGTCCAATTAACGTGTCCGGAGGTGTCCGGTCTCAGTCCGAAACGGTTAGAATACAGATGAAAACAGATCATCCCTTTCACACCACAGAACGGTATAAGCGCGGCGCACGTCCAGCCCCGCGAGCGGTAGACCGGACATGTCCGCGATGCTCCTTGAAAATAGAACTCGAGTCTATTTTCCTGCGCGGACGTCCGTGTGCAAAGAGCGGGCTCCCATTGAAAATGAGTGGCTGCTGCCCGTGGATAGAACGCGAACGCTGACTGTGCAGTGTGAAAGGGAGCAACAAAACAGTCCGCAAACCTCTCGGACTCGCGATGCTCCCGGATACGTCAAGCGAACGCGACTGTCTGGTGTGTATGCACCATGAGCATGGGGGAGAGCACTGATCAGTTACTCAGAGCAACTCAGCAAGACAGAGGCACAGAGATGGTCAATCTACTCTATGCTGATGTTCTTGGAGTCATGCTACAGTAAGAGCTTGGTAGCCAGGTCACATCCTCCAAGGGTAGGGTGCCGGTGCCCATTCTCGCACCTAATGGCGAACCGGCCATCGTGTTCACACCACAGAAATTAGCGTTCGCGAACCGAAAAGTTGATTTGCATTGCGAACCGCAAAATACTTGTTTTTTCCCCCCCCGCAAACCGTGACGACGTGGCCATTTAGGTCAACCATGCCATTTAGGAAACGTTAATCGTTTTGCACAAGGTCAGACCAAGTCTCCAACAGGGATTTGAAAGTCGGAGATAATCAGGCTAAGCGCCTGGAGCCAAACAGTCAGGCAGACTACTACATGTACCGTAGGTAGTACTGTATTGAGGCAGGTTAACAGAGAAAATACATGTCCAGCTAAAGTCGTCCCATGTGTGCATGCTAGAAGAGTAGGAGCTAAAGGAGGTCTCTCTGCTGTGTTCACTGGAAAAGGATAATGGAGTTGCAATATTCTGTTTGTATGGTGAATTCAGGTTAATTGGGACACTTTTTTTCATCGAAGCGAATGGCCCAAAGCGGCCCAATTTATCTGAATTCACCCCATTTTCATATTCTATTCCAACATGCTATATACAATTGTATCATATTCTCTATAGCATATTCCCTGCTGTGCCTATACCAGATAGTGGAATTGAAATGAAATGCATTGTATGGTATTGCATGGTATCGTATCGTATTGCTCAAAATCCTCCACCGATGTCTTGACATCGTTCTCAAATCACACTGATTGAATAATGGTAGAAAAGAAAACCTACTAGTCACTTTGACCCATTAGCGACTGTGTGTTTGGCTAGAAAGACAAGCATCTACTAGTCGTTTTGGCTGGTGATGAAAAAAGTTCAGACGCCTGATTCTATTCTATTCTGTTCTGTTCTATTCTATTCTATTCTATTCTATTCTACTCTATTCTATTCTATTCTATTGTATCATATTCTGTTCTATTCTATTCTATTCAACTCTGTTGTCATTATTCTATTGTCAATGTTCTATTCTAAGTGATCCATGTTCTGCTGTGTTGCCAGGTACTGGATAGTGGAGTTTCCTGCTGAGTTTAACCTGGACCTGGGCCTCATCCGCATGACTGAGGAGTTCAGGGATGTGGCCGCACAGCTGGGACGCCAAGACCACTTCAAGCTCATCGACATCTCCACCATGTAAGCACACACACACACAGGCAGGCAGGCAGGCAGGCAGGCAGGCAGGCAGGCAGGCAGGCAGGCAGGCAGGCAGGCAGGCAGGCAGGCAGGCAGGCACACACACACAATAGCTCTTCGACATCTCCACCATGTAAGTACACACATGCACACATGCACACATGCACACACACACACACACACACACACACACACACACACACACACACACACACACACACACACACACACACACACACACACACACACACACACACACACACACACACACACACACACACACACACACACAGCTCCACCTCCAGCTTCAGCTATCCACTGAGATAAACAAACAGTACACACTGTTTCTCACCCCTTTTCGCTGCTATCTGATCTGTATAGTCAGTGTGTGTGTTGTTGACCCATTTTACCAGATGCTCCTTGCTCAGTGAGCCTGCCTACTGAACACTGGATATCACATCGGTCGGTGTGCTGCTAGACCAGTGGTTTTCAAAGTGGGGGCCGGGGACCCCTGGGGGGCTGCCAAGGGGTGCTGGGGGGGCGGTGGTAGTTTTGCTGGAGAAACAGTTAAGAAATACATATATCATTAAAATCCACTCCATCTCTGAAGATTCTACCATTATTGTCATTATGTTACACATCCCTTTGGGGCACTGACTCACAGACCTACGTACGTAGACGTAGGTAGATGGTTGTGAAAGGGGTCGCAAAGAAAAAAAACATTGTGTGGCAATGTTTGGGAACCCCTGTGCTAGACGACACAAGGGGCTGGGGGAAAGTTGCCTGTCTGTTCGAGCATTCATTTATGCAAAAGTGCCCTTTCAGCGCCTATTTATAGTCGGATGCTAATTGCAGCATTTGGGGGCTTTGATTACCACTCCGCTGGAAATTGATTTGTGTCATCCGTCATCAAAGGGCATCACAAGCAAAGTCGGCTGATGAGGTTTCCATAGGGGCACAGTCTGTGTGGCAGGCTGTACATAGCATGTCTGGTTGTAATGTATTGTATTGTATTGTATTGTATTGTATTGTATTGTATTGTATTGTATTGTATTGTATTGTGAAAAACTCATTACATTGGAATATGATGCATAATAGAAGTGAGTAGCTAGTAGTGGTGTGGATCGGCACTGCCCTCACGATCCGATTCGATCACGATTCGGGAGGTAGCGATTCGATTCGATTCAATTCTATGCGATCCGATCCGATCTGATTCAATTCTACAATGCATTGCAAGGCATTACATTTCTACTAAAAGCAAAGCACATGTTTAATCAGTCATAATGTAGTCAGATACTGAGCAACAAATTATTGGCTGTTTTCTGTATCAGTCTGTATCAGTCTTGCAATGTTTTGAAGTGGTTATATTTAATTTAACATTCATTTGCTCCCGAAATATACATGGAAGTAATTGAAACTTGCCGGATCGATTCTGGAAATTGCCAGATCGATTCTGGATCGTCCATGCCCTGCATTGGATTGCATCGACGAATCGATCATTGTTGACACCACTACTGATCGGTCGTGTTATTTACTTCATGCTTGCAGGACATGATACACTTGAAATTTGACATGCCATGAACTGGGGCAGCCATGGCCTACAGTAGTTGTTAAGGATGGGCTTTAGATCAGAGGATGGCATTGCAGGTTCGAATCCCACCCCTCCACTCCCTGTCTCAATCTGAGGTGTCCTCTGTCTGAGGTGCCCTTGAGCAAGGCACCTAACCCCACATTTCTCCAGGGACTGTAACCGATACCCTGTACAAAACTGTGAGTCATTTTGGATAAAAGCATCAGCAAAGTGTAATGTAATGTATTGTCCCTACTCTTGCTCTACTATCTCCCTAGTTATGTTCCCTAGTAGTGTGAAGAGAGGCCGCTTTTAAGGTGCACTGTGTAAGATTTTTAGTCGTTTATTTCCAGAATTCATGCTGCCTATTCACTAATGTTACCTATTTCATGAATACTTACCACCACCATCAAATTCTAAGTATTCATTATGACTGGAAAAATTGCACTTTTCATACATTTTCCGCCATTTTGAATTTCCAGAAATAGACATTTTTAGCTGCAAAAATGACTGTACTTGGGCCATACTAGAAAATATTTGTTTATTACTCAGAAAACGTTCATGAAAAGATCAAATTTGGCAATAGGCAGCCCAGTTTCAATGAGCAGCATAGTTGCAGTACCTTTTTTGGCCATTTCCTGGACAGTGTCCCTTCAACTTTCCTATGCAGTGTAGCCAGATGTGGCTGACCATTTCCCTTTCCAAACGATTCTCAAAAACCTTCTGACTGAGGCACTAAATCCCGCCCAATTCGAACCAAACTCTATTCATTCCTATGGCCATAAATTTACAAAAACAAAACTTATGCCCAATTCCCATTTTTGACCTTAGACGGCCATCCCAAGCAGCCCAATTGCAACATTGTTCCACGTAATGTAATGTAGCCATATATATTGTCATATAGTATATTGGGTAACACTTTACTTGACGCCGGTGTCATAATTATAGTGTCATTATTACAGTGACATTACAGTGTCATAATAGTGTCACGACACAGTCATAGATAATTCATAAACATTATGTCCATGTCATAAACATTTTATGACTGTTGGCCTTAAGTGACATTCGGTTATGGCAAAGACAACCTTGGGTAAAATGGACATAATGTTTATGACACGTACATAACTGTGCCATGACACTGTAATGACATGCATATGACACTAGCGTCAAGTAAAGTGTTACGTATATTGCTCAATATCATGCCATTGAATCTTTACATGATGCAACAAACACATGGTGTTGTGAAAAAAATACATATATTGGGCTAGATCTTGCCATTGTGCACCAATATTGCAGTTTTTGTTTTTTATTATATCATCCTCATACTATTACATAATGTGTTATAACAGCCATGTGCGTCAGAGAGAAATTATTTGGCCAGATCTTGCCATAGATATTGGGCTAGATCTAGACATTGTGTAATGTTGTAGTTTTTACTGTATCATCCTCGTGCTATTACACAATGTGTGATAACAACCATGTGCGTCAGTGAGAAATGATTTGGCTAGATCTTGCCAAGTTACCACAGCAATGTGATATTGCACTGTTATTGAGCAGTATCATCATGATATGGTGTTATTGGTATTACCCAACGTGTTGCAGCAACCACCTGCTGGTTGAGGCTGCTGCCTCCTCCAGCCCATATCACATGCCTGAATGAGGAAGCTTGACCCAATTATGTATCGTAGTTTTTCTCAACGGGGGCGATACAGCCCCCCAGGGAGGTGTTGGGGAGCTCTAAGGGGGCGTTGAGAAGGATACAACTGAGAGGGGGCGTTGGTTAGTTGCCATTGGGGGCATTAGTCCATTTCATTTTTTAATGCTAAGGAGGGCATTGTCAGGCTTATGATGAGGTCAAGGGGGCGTTGGGAGGCTTGTGATGAGGACAAAAAAAGGCTGAGAACCACTGACGTATCGTCTGCAGACCACATTTGACACAGTGGCGGTTTTAGACCAAAATCACCAGGGGGGCCAGAGAGGGGCCAACATGTTTTGATGGGGGCCAACCCACCTTATTCTTCGGCCTTAACTTTTGCCATATCCATCTTTTTCTAAAAGCAGTGTTGCCCAAAACACCTTCAAAAACACCTGCTTCATCATCATCTGAAGAACATAAAATTCATGAAATGAATTGTATTAACAGCCGAGACGCTATATCATTGGCTGCTCGGGGCAGGGTCCATAAGTGGGCCAAGAACAATTCTGCAGCGGCCCTGGCCCACCCTAGCCTGGGAACTCCCATACTGCCTTTAGTTCTACACAATCGTTTCGATCTGAAAGACACTTATGATTAGGTCTGGTGTTAACCAGGCAAGGCCCACCCTGGCCCCTGTCTAAAACTGGCCTTCAATTTGAAGAAGGGGGGATATAATAGTAGTTATGTAAAAAAAAATATTACCGGTAGGCTAGATCTTGACAAGTTAACCGAGCAATGTGATATTGCATAAATATTGTGCAATATCATCATGCTATGGTGTTATTTTACTCAATGTGTTGTAACAACCCATTCTTGTTCTCTCTCTCTCTCTCTCTCTCTCTGTCTCCCTCTGCCCCCCCACCTGTCTGTCTGTCTCTCTCTCTCTCTCTCTCTCTCTCTCTCTCTCTCTCTCTCTCTCTCACTCTCTCTGTCTGTCTCTCTCTCTCTCTCTCTCTCTCTCTCTCTCACACACACACACACACACACACACACACACACACACACACACACACACACACACACACACACACACACACACACACACACACACACACACACACACACACACACACACACTTTACTTTCCCTCACCTCACGTCTCGTCACCACAGCCCGTCGTACGACTGGATGAGGAAGCTGACCCAGCGTAAGAAGCAGGCGAAGAAGGGCAAGGCCTCGCTGCTGTTCGACCACCTGGAGGCCATGGAGCTGGCCGAGCACCTCACCTTCCTGGAGTACAAGTCCATACGCAGGATATCAGTGAGTGACTGTGTGTGCATGTGTCGTGTGTGTGTGTGTGTGTGTGTTTGGTACGAGTGTTACACTAAAGGGCTGTCATACAGGGGGGCAGGGCTTGACATTAACTTTTTGCTTGCCGGCCATTGTGGCTAGTGGTTTTCCCGAGTCACTAGCCATCCAGCAATTCTACTAGCCATATTTTTTGACATTGTACATCTAACCTCTGAAATTGAGGTGCTTAAAGTAATAAGATGAGTGCATGGGTTTCTACATGGAAATAAAACAAACAAATAGAAACTGAGAAACTGAGCTTTTTGTTGAACTTATATAGGCCTACAAACAATTGATATATAAGGGGAAAAGTGCAGAATATACACTATTCTGGTATGTCATACCATAGAACAAGCTACCTGCCAAATTGGCTAGTGATGCTAAAATTGTTACCAGCCACAGCTAAGTTTTACCAGCATTTTGCCGGTTGGCAGGTGCCAGTGTCAAGCCCTGCAGGGTGGTTACGTCTGGCCGAACACCTCACCTTCCTGGAGTACAAGTCAATACGCAGGATTGAAGAGTGAATCTCGATGTGATCTTTTTTATTTTTCGAACATTAATATATTGTCAGGATATCAGTGAGTCTCATCCCTCCCCCCTGTCCAGTGTTGCCAGATCTACGATAACTGTCACATTTGTACCGTCATTTTGTCCTCTGTACAATCGAAACCACATGATGAGTTTTCATTCAACTCAGTTAGGTGCCTTGGAACAATCATTTGGTTCGTCGTACGACAATTTCCTCCCAAAAGCCCCCAAAAAGCGATATAAAAAGTACGAACGAAAGATCCGAATGAAAGTTCACACATTTTCCATCTGGCAACAATGACTCTACTTGGACCATACTAGAAAATAGATGTTTATTACTTATTAAACTTTCATGTAAAGATCAAATTTGGCAATATGCAGCCCAGTTTCAATGAGCAGCATAGTTGCAGTACCTTTTTTGACCATTTCCTGCACAGTGTCCCTTTAAGAACTCAAGACATCACAGAAACATAATGCAAGGTGCGAGCTGAGCTCCTCACGATTAAAAAAAGGCTTTCTTGAAAGCTTCTTAAAATTCACAACCATCAGGTCAGCCTGGCTATTTCAGGCATGCACGCAGGAGGACCTTTCTCATCTATCTTATCGCTGCCAGCTAGAGAAGAGAACCCACAGCGTGGTCCAAAAACAGATGCATGGCAATAGACTGGGGCACCAAAATAACCAAACAAGAGGTGAAGGCTAGGAGGCTAGGATGGAAAAAAGGTCTTATCAGATGACTTGAAAGTGTAGTCATGAAAGTGCACACTCAAAGACGCACCTGCACAGACACACACACACACACACACGCACACGCACACGCACACGCACACGCACACGCACAAGCACACACACACGCACACGCACACGCACACGCACACGCACACGCACACACACACGCACACACACAGATCAAAGTTTCCAGCAGAAGGCTAATTTCCCACGGTGTCCTGCTGGCATGTATGTGTTTCCATGTAAAGGGGGGGTCGAGGGGTAGAGGGAGTGGGGGCCAGGCCAGGGTCAAATGTAGCCTAGGGCTCCCACCTGCCAGGGGGCCCCCACAGGCTAGATATGGCTGCAGTCTAGGGCTCCCACCTTCCAGGGGGCCACCACAGGCCCCAGTTATCCAAATGGGGGAAAATCAATATAGGCTAATTGCAGAAATGTGCCAAATTGCAGTATCGATAACTTAGTCACAGTTAAGACACAGTGTTCTGAATTTGCTGTTACCAGAATTAAATGGCAATGACCAAGTGGTAGTGCATTACTAAAGGCCCTGTGTTATGTCATAGTAGTGTAGTACTGGTAGTTAACACTGGTGCAACAGCATGCATACTGTATGGGGTTGCAGGTTCATATCCCATCCTTTCACTGCCATATACACTATGGCAGACATGCTCCTTGAGCAAGGCATCTAACCCCACACTGCTCCAGGGATTGTAACACTGTAAATAACTGTAACTCCCTTTGGATAAACGCGTCAGCTGAGTGTAGTGTAATCTGATGTAATGCAATGTACCCATAGTGTGATGTAGGCCTACCCATAATGTAATGTAATGTAATGTAATGTGTGATGTGATGTACCCATAATGTAATGTAATGTAATGTGTGATGTACCCATAATGTAATGTAATATAATGTAATGTACTGTACAAATAATGTAATGTAATGTGATGTACCCATCCTGTAATGTAACGTAATGTATTGTAATCAGTTCACAGACTACCAGAGCTACGTGATCCACGGCTGCCTGGTGGACAACCCGACTCTGGAGCGCTCCATCGCCCTCTTCAACGGCGTCTCCCAGTGGGTGCAGCTCATGGTGCTCAGCAAGCTGACGCCGCAGCTACGCGCCGAGGTCATCACCAAATACATCAACGTGGCACAGGTAACGTAACTCGCAATGGACATAATAACTTAAGCATTAGCAATATTTTCTGGCAACGTGAGGTAATCCAAGTGAAAAAAAGAACAAAGTCCGCAACACTGCTTGTCTTCTGTGATTATTTAATAGAGCACAACGTTTCGACCTTCAGGTCTCCATCAGACTTTTGCCTGATGAAGACCTGAAGGTCGAAACGTTGCACTCTATTAAATGATCACAGAAGACAAGCAGTGTTGCGGACTTTATTCTGTTTTTTTCACTTGGATTACTGCTTTTATTGTTCTGCACCTGGCCCATCGGGTGGGATGTGCACACATCTACTCCTCTGAACATGAGGGGTAAAGCAGTGTTTCTCAGTCTTTTTTTGGCCCGGGACTCCACCTGACACTTGACAAACAGCCCTGCAGGTTTGTGCTAAATGTAATAAGCGTTTAGTGAGAAAACTGTTGTATTCGTCACTCTTCTCAGCTGTGCCACACACCTAGCCTGATTATCATCAACTAAGAGCATAGCAATTAACATTTCCCAAACAGCATTTCCCCATTGGCCTCCCTTGGTTTGCTAATGATTGTTTGCTCCCCAACAAAGTGGGAGGAGTTCCCGTATTTGCAGGAACTCAGAAGGTAGGCTGCATTGCTCTTGACCTGACTGGTAGCAACGCTGAAGCTGTTGCATCGCTAGGAGGGCACGGCCTGGCTACCACACACCAGCTGCTGCTACATAGGGAGTGCATCTTAATATGCGACCTTGCCTCCTCCACTTCCCTCCTCCACTCGCTTCTCGTCATGATGACATCACTGACAACAGCATTATATTTCAATATCTTGCAAAAGCTCAATTCTAGAGTCTTTTTCTCGTTTGCAATTGTTATGGTGAATGACAGCTGGGAAACTTTATCGTTTTCTCCACGGAGGAGGGGCCAGGAGGCGGGGCGAGGAGACAAGCGCAAGTGGAGGAGGCAAGGTCACATATTAAGACGCACTCAGGGCCACATGAAGGCCAAGTTAGCCAGCCAGCCCTAGCTCAGCTAAACTGGGTCACAGGCAAGAATTTAGGGAGGCACTGCTTGCTTCTTTGGATGTCTTTGTCCCAGATCAGGGGCAGAGTAGAGAAATATTTTCTGCTCGAAAGCAGTTCAGAGCAGCACACATTAACCAAATCTTGTCTCACAGAGGTCTCGAGCACCCCCCTATATAGTTCCGTCCTCCCCTTGACCTCCTTCAAACATATGAGGCCAAGCCCTGATAAAGACCAGTACGGTCGAAACGTGTTGGCTCTTTTAATCATGCTTCATCCATAAGATAATAAAGGCTTTTTAATTCACTTCCTCATTTAACTTGCCTGGATTATCCGGTTTTTTTTTGTTGCTGAATTGGACTGACTCCCTTCATCCAAGAGCACCCAACATACTTGAGAAGACACTGCGACTTTTTGAGCTACCAGTCATCTTGTGTTGAAATAGCAGTATATGCATGGCAAGATTCAAGAGATTCAAGATTCAAGTTTATTGTCATTGTCAAAAAGGCAACACAAATGTGTTTGGAGTATAACTCTACCGCAGTATTATTATTAGTAGTAGCAGATTTAGTAAAGTGCATTAGAGGTAAAGGGACATCAGTGCTTGACCCCCTCCCACATCCCACTTAACGTGCAACAAAGATTATTAAGGGCCAAAATGCTTGCTACCCAGCCACCCGCCCACCGACATACGCACGCACGCACGCACGCACGCACGCACACACACACACACACACACACATACGTGTAGGCCTACATACATACAGTAGGCTACATACATACATACATACATACATACATACATACATACGTACATATGCACATACATACATACATACATACATACATACATACATACATACATACATACATACATACATACATACATACATACATACATACATACATACATACATACATGCATGCATGCATGCATGCATACATACATACATACATACATACATACATACATACATACATACATACATACATACATACATACATACATGCTTATATAGATATGTAAACAAAACAACATTTATTGTTGTTAATATGGGGTGCTTTAAAATGCACACCAAATGAAATGTATTCAAATTATTCCAACAAAACAGAACCCTTACCCAAGAGGATACCTACGCACCTACGCACCTACCTAGTACTTGTACATTTGGATGCACTTTGTGCAGTTTTTCACTGCTAGAGAGAGACAGAGAGAGTGCATCCTTGATTATGCAAAACAAGGTAGCGGGGTGGGTAGCACTTACTCACTCCCCTCTAAATAGCTCCAGTCCATCTCTCCTCTCAGCGCTCAGCAGAGAGAACAAGGAGGTCTTAAACGCGCCATGACATTTTACAGGCCTTTTGATATGGTGATGGGGCAGAGCATGGGCTGGACTGGGACCACAAACTGACTCAGGCATTTTTTTAAAATATGGATTTTTATGTAAGGGCGTTTTTTGCCTTTATTTCTATAGGACAGTATGAGAGGCGACAGGAAGTGAGTGTGCGGAGAGAGAGATGGGGGGGGGGGGGTATTGGCAAATTACCTGGGTAACCTGGGTCACCTGCGTAGTAATCCCGTTAGGCCATGGCAGGGTCTGGCTCAGGCATTTTTTGGCATAGACCAGCCTCTGATCCCTACTAGTCTGTTTCCTACCAGACCTCTCTGTGTGTGTGTGTGTGTGTGTGTGTGTGTGTGTGTGTGTGTGTGTGTGTGTGTGTGTGTGTGTGTGTGTGTGTGTGTGTGTGTGTGTGTGTGTGTGTGTGTGTGTGTGTGTGTGGCTCTGAAGCACCTGACACCCACCCCCATACTACTACAACAGGTCTCAAAGGGAACATTTGAAACAAACAAACAAACAAACACAAACAAAAGCATCGGCTCCGGATGATGGTCGGCCCGCCGGGAAAATGCCCTGTGTGCCAGACAACCAGTCCAGCCCTTTGGCAAAGTAGAGACAGAGCGAGCACGCAGCAGACACAATGCCTGAAAGTTCATACGCCTCGGCTCGGCTCGGCTGGTCTCGGCCGGGGAGCAGGGCCATTACACCACCCAAGGAGATGTATGTGGATGTTCGTGGAAAGCAAAGCAGCCACTGCGAGGGAAAATACATACAGTATATTGTATGTGCCAGCAGCGCATTGTGTTATGTGGACTATGTGTGTTTAAGAGTGTGTACTGTGTGCATGCCTATAGTATGCTGTCTGTTTGTGAGCCTACGTTTATGCACATGTTTGTGTACAGAGAGAAAGACAGAGAGAAAGAGAGAGAGAGAGAGAGAGAGAGAGAGAGAGAGAGAGAGAGAGAGAGAGAGAGAGAGAGAGAGAGAGAGAGCGTGTGTGCGCGTGTGTGTGTGTGTGCACGCGTGCGTGCGTGCGTGTGTGTGTGTGTGGCCGCGCATACGTACGTGTGTGTGCATGTGTGTGTGGCTGCGCATACGTGTGTTTGTGTGTAGGCTGTGTATTTGGTAGGGGCTTGGGGCCGTTGTTTTGCTTATGTGATCATCCACTAACATCTCTTCCCTCTGATGAATAGTTGTGTAAAGCAGTGGTTCCCAACCTATGGGTCGGGACCCCACCTATGGGTCGCCAAAGATCCACAATGGGTCGCGAAACCCTCTTGATTTTAAGGGGTTTAACTTTAATACCATATAATACAACCCACGTTGAATAAATGACAAAGCAATTAAACTAATATATGCATAGAAGTAACACAATGTAATGGATACATTAAACATTTATTCTATATTTGACTGAAAACAAACTGAGGAATAAAATGATAACTAATGAGTTTTCGATGGAAATAGAATATCATGTGACTCCCTCTCGTGTGGGCGCTCGCGTGGTTGGGTCACCAAAGCTTACAATGGTAAAAATATGGGTCCAGAAGAAAAAGGTTGCATCACTGGTGTAAAGAACTGAACCTGCTGGCTTGCCGCGTGTGGCTACGATCCTGCTAACGTCTATTATATCCACACTGAGGAGAGAACATGAAGGACAAAATAGACAATGATTCAAAGTAGCAGTGATCACTCAGTAAAAAAATGCAGTAAAAAAAAAGAATCGATTTAATATCTTATGGAGCAATGGTCTCTATTTTTTTCCCCAAGGGCCAAATTATGTAGCACAAATGAGGCTGAGGGCCTAACATATTGACAGACCGTATGGCCACAGATAGCACACGTATATTTTTCCCATTTGTTCCAACCTCATGATGGGCCAAATGTTTGCCATATCCAGGCCGGATCTGACCCACGGGCCGCCATGTGGAGACTACAGTTCTAGATTGTGTTTGGTCCCAGAGTACTCACAAAGTGTTGAATTAAATAAAGTGTTGCATTTTTTATTTTATTTTTATTTATTTATTGTTTTTGCAATGGGGCTTTTTGGTCTTTCTTATTATAGGACAGTGTGAGAGTAGACAGGAAATGATTGGGGGAGAGAGAGAGAGATGGGTCAGGACCGGGAAATGACCCCAGCCTTACTCGAACCGGGGTCCCTGTGGGCAATGTGAACCCAAATGTGGGGGGCTTAGCGCGCTGCGCCACAGCGCCCCCCCGACTGCATTTCTATTTGTGTGTGTGTGCAGCGATGTGAATGAATGCAGCCCATCAGCTCTGACTGTGCCAGCAGATGTTTGTGGTCTTTTAGGCCAGATGAGGAGCCATATGGTGGTGTTTGTAGTTCAGTTCAACATCTGGAGCTGTTAACACTTTTGTATCTTTTCATCTTTTTTTCTGAGATGTAACCATTTTCATGAGTTGGCCTTGGCCCATACCGCGTTCCCTTCATTTCTGGCTGCCGTAGAGATTGTGCCCTTTATCTCCAAACTCGTGTGATTATACAATGTTTTCATTTATTCATCATTCATCCGTTATTTAGTGTATTCATCTCATTTCATAGCTCCTCTTATTGCAGATGGACCCGCTGGCGGAATTTAGAACATTGGTGTCAGGACCCCTTGTGGGGTCGTCTGGAATTCAAATGGGGTCGCCTAAAATGTCTAGGTGTGGAAAAAATGAATTCTGATAAATAATCAATTGTGGACAAATAACTAGTTAATATTAGTGTGAGTTTTTTTAGGTCGCAAAAACACACAAAAAAACCCATGTGTATGGGGTCCCCAGAAATGTGTGATCCGGAGTCAAAAAAAGGTTGAGAACCGCTGGGTTTAACTATCCACCAATGAGCTCCTGTTCCACCTAAATGCAAATGTTCTTTCCTTATCTCCCTATGATCTGTCTATTCCTCCCCATTCCACCCGTTAGAAACTCCTTCAGCTGCAGAACTTCAACACCCTGATGGCCGTGGTGGGAGGCCTGAGCCACAGTTCCATATGTCGCCTGAAGGAAACCCACTCCCACCTCTCACCTGACGTTACCAAGGTAACCTATTATACTATACTACATTACACTACAGTACACTATTCTATACCCACTCCCACCTCTCGCCTGACGTTACCAAGGTAACCTACTATACTATACTACATTACACTACAGTACACTATTCTATACCCACTCCCACCTCTCGCCCGACGTTACCAAGGTAACCTACTGTACTCTACAGTACACTATTCTATACCCACTCCCACCTCTCACCTGACGTTACCAAGGTAACCTATTATACTGTACTACATTACACTATTCTATACCCACTCCCACCTCTCGCCCGACGTAACCAAGGTAACCAATACTACTAGACCAGGCATCACCAACGTGGTGCCCGCAGGCGCCAGGTAGCCCTCCAGGAGCTTCTGATGTGCCCATCAAATATTAGTTAACAGTGACGACTGCAAGATTTTAGTCACAGTTAATGTTTTTCTTAATTTAAATATGAGATTATTTCTAAATAACCTATAAGAAAATTATCCTTCAATCATAGTGTGATTTGGGAATGATGTCAAGACATGAGTAGAGGATTTTGAACAAACAAGTAGCCCTCGGGTAGCTCTCAGTAGCCCTTGGTAGCCCTCCGTAGCCCTCAGACCCAGAAAGGTTGGGGACCCCTGTACTAAACTATACTACATTACACTATTCTATACCCACTCCCACCTCTCACCCGACGTTACCAAGGTAACCAATACTACTAGACTATACTACAGTACACTATTCTATACCCACTCCCACCTCTCGCCCGATGTTACCAAGGTAACCTACTAGACCAGGGGTCCTCAAACTGTGGTACGTGTACCACTGGAGGTACTTGAGACATCTCTGGTGGTACTTGGAAGAATTATTTTTTGAGTGCATTGATTTGACGGCTGATCAAGTTGTTGCTGTTGAATCTGAAAACATAATGCAGAATAATACTAGGCAAGCAAGAAATTAAAAAACAAACTTGCACTGAATGTGACTGTGTATTGACTGGCAAAAGTGAATAGGGAAGGCCTTTACTGTGATATTCTAATTGTGGTTGTCAAGGTGGTACAGGGAGAGCTCAATATTTTCTCAGGTGGTACTTCACACAAAAAGTTTGACAACCACTGTACTAGACTATACTACATTACACTATTCTATACCCACTCCCACCTCTCCCCGATGTTACCAAGGTAACCTACTAGACTATACTACAGTACACTATTCTATACCCACTCCCACCTCTCGCCCGACGTAACCAAGTTAACCAATACTATACTCTACTCTACTCTACTATACTATACTATACATACTAATTAGTTTATTAGTATTAGAATTATTAGCATAGCTTAGCATAATCACTGGAAGTGGATAGAACCATTAGCATCAAGCCACAAGTGATCACTGGACGGAATTATGTAAATAGCCGTTTTGCACATTCGTTTTGTTTGGTTCCATAGAATTTGCTTAATATGGCTATACTGTTAAACTAGGCAATGCAAACACATAGGAAAATGCAATGTTTTCTCACATTTTACAAGCCCTTAACCACTTTACATGCCTTTTATTTTCTACATGAACTTTTGCTTAACACCCCAACACACACTTTCATTGGGAACTATTGTCACCACTGTAGTATAAACAAAGTTGTCAACACGCCGAGACCCTTTGGTGGCCCGGGGGCCCACAAGCGGCCGTCTGTGTGTGTGTGTGTGTGTGTGTGTGTGTGTGTGTGTGTGTGTGTGTGTGTGTGTGTGTGTGTGTGTGTGTGTGTGTGTGTGTGTGTGTGTGGCTGCCACATTCAGCAGCGGGGTCACGGGAGGAAGTGCTTGAGGGAAACTCACATGACGGATTTGTCGTCCCCCCAGGGGGGCCTTGATTAGATAGCAGTGGCATTGTGACGGCACGGCAAGGCAACGTGCTGTGGAGATGGAGATGCTTTACATTGCACACTGACAGGACAGAAGAATAATCGGCAGTCATGGAACAGAACAGACAGCAGGGAGTTCTTAGAAAGGGTAGCAGTAGCCTAGTCAATAGACAGGCTTCTTATATAATCCAGTGTTAACAAAACAAAAGACATTTATATATATTATATATATACACACTTTATTACAGGCTCAAGCCACAAGGCCCACAATACACAGATCAGTAAGAAATACATCACACATTTATATACACACACTTTATACAGCAATAAAAAAAGAAAAAGAAAAAGAAAGCTAGTGAAGGCACATATACCAATGTTCCCATATTTTAGACATGTACCTCACAGAGCTACGACTTGGATCTACTATCTGAGCAATAAGCTCATTTGTGGATCGGTCCAGCCTATTCATAAACTTAAAAGTGAGATTTCTCACCAAAGCCATAAAAGTAGTTAAACCCAGCCTGCAGAACAGCTGGCTTGCCCTGGTACTCCTTGGTTTCTTCAGGAGAATCCTAAGACAGTCATTCTAAGCTACTTTCAGCTTGAGCAGGCTCTCCTTTTTGTATCTGACCCAGAGTGGAGCCGTGTAAAGGGGGAGCAGTAGGTTCGAACAGATTGACTTTAAAGGGACACTGTGTGAGATTTTTAGTTATTTATTTCCAGAATTCATGCTGCCCATTCACTAATGTTACCTTTTTCATGAATACTTACCACCACCATCAAATTCCAAGTATTAATTATGACTGGAAAAATTGCACATACATGAAAAGGGGGATCTTCTCCATGGTCCGCCATTTTGATACCTTTTTTGACCATTTCCTGCACAGTGTCCCTTTAACATCTGTAGTACAGTGATGGCATTTTCTAGCCAGCATGTTGGCATTTAGTCCATACAACTGTGGTATCAGCTGTGGTTGCACCACCCTGACGTCTGCTACTAAAAAAACACCTTTAATTCACTCGCTCTCACTCATGCCCATAAAGTGAAGGAAAACTCAAAAGTGCTCGGGAATAGTAGAAAAAGATCTTGAAAGTGCTCTTTGGTGTGGGGAAAAATAAAGTGTTATCAAAAAGGATGGAGTCCAAGGCACTCTTCTCATCCAAAAAAATAAATAAAAAGCCTCTTATTTAAACATGGCTATTTTTAAGTTGTAAACATAACTAGGGCACTGGGCAGACACAGACTCGATCATGTCCGTCATGTCTCTTCCAGATTTGGAACGAGATGACAGAGCTGGTGTCCTGGAACAGGAACTACTGCGCGATCCGCAAATGGTTCTTCTTTCTGGAGCTTTGTGATTAACTATCTGACATTTATAACTGGCTCATTGATTAAGGAAAGAGAGAATAGATGAGTGCGTCTGTGGGGTAATAAAGTGAAAACCTTCAGGTGCTCATCGGTATCCAAAGTTGCAAACTTGTACAGAGAGAGGGTCCGAGGCACTCTGAAGACTGTATTAAAAGTCCTTTATTAATAAGTTACATGGACACCATGGATAGCCTTCTTCAGGGCTAATTGAATTGGCTCATTGATTTTTGGTGGATTCTTGTTAGAGTTTTTCAGTAACAGCACAGTCTATCTACCTCATTAGGTACAATGGATTAACAGCTATGTAATATCATATGCTTGTGTTGTACTTACACCACGAGTTTACTTTTATTTTGACACCTCTGCTCATGTCCATCGCGTCTCTTCCAGATTTGGAACGAGATGACGGAGCTGGTGTCCTCGAACGGTAACTACTGCGCGTACCGCAAGGCGTTTAACGAATGCGAGGGCTTCAAGATCCCCATCCTGGGGGTGCACCTCAAGGACCTGATCGCCGTGCACGTGGTCTTCCCCGACCTTGTGGAGGGCACCAAGGTCAACATGGTGAAGATGCAGCAGCTCTACGTGACCTTCAGCGAGCTGGTGGCGCTGCAGAGCTCGCAGGCCCAGGTGGAACCCAACATGGACCTCATACACCTGCTCACGGTATACATACACACACATGCTCGTGCGCACGCACATACACACACACACACACACACACACACACACACACACACACACACACACACACACACACACACACACGTCATAAACCTTCTCACAGTGAGGGATGTGTACACATACACACGCACACACACACACGCGCACTGACACACACACACACACACACACACACACACACACACACACACACACACACACACACACACACACACACACACACACACACACACACACACACACACACACAGACGTCATAAACCTTCTCACAGTGAGGGATGTGCACACACACATACACACGCACACACACACACACACACACACACATACGCACTGACACACACACACGCACAAGCACAAGCACAAGCACACACACACACACAGACGTCATAAACCTTCTCACAGTGAGGGATGTGTACACACACATACACACGCACACACACATATGCGCACTGACACACACACACATGCACAAGCACATGCACACGCACACATGCACACACAGACATCATAAACCTTCTCACAGTGAGGGATGTGTACACACACACACGCACACGCACGCACGCACACGCACACACACACACACACACACACACACACACACACACACACACACACACACACACACACACACACACACACACACACACACACACACACACACAGCATGCGCAGATGATACAAGGAAACAAATCTTACCTGAAAGAAGAAGCCAAGCTTAGATCGACACAACAAAAATACTCATCTCGTATCTTCTCCTTTAACCATACTGTCCTCCTCTCTTTCAGCTGTCACTAGATATCTATTACACTGAGGATGAGATTTATGAACTCTCGCTGGTGAGAGAGCCACGTAACCCCAAATCACTAGTAAGTGTCCTCAATACATCCGATTCCTTACCATTTGCCCACTTGTTACACTCTTCTGAACGTACTATGTAAAAGAGTTTGCTTTGTTTTGGTGTCACCGAGTAGGTTTTGAAAGAGAAGCTATAGTGAGCTTCGTAGGCCTGCGCTTTGTGCAGATGAGCCCGATGGCAAGCCTGTCTCAGGTCAATTGTGGCGGAAGTGTGCCCAATTTTTTTTTAAATAAAAGTTTTTCTTAAAAGATTTTTGCAGTGTCTTCCGTTGGGCTAGCACCAGCTCTAAGTCGATGTATGCTTTTTTATTTAACCACTTTTTAACATGAAAGATATTGGTGTCTTGTATATTTCACATGTCTGATGTTCTATTTGTGGCATTTGCAATGATTATGTTTTACATGTCAGTCAGCAACAAATTCATTGACTGTTTGTGTGTCCCTCCCCCCCTCCACGTAGCCCACTTCTCCCACCACCCCCAACAAGCCCCTCGCTCCTCTGGACTGGGCCTCGGGGGTCACCACCAAACCGGACCCCTCGGTAGTCAACAAACACATCAGGAAAGTGGTGGATGTAAGTATACATGTAGATCAGTGGTTCTTTTTTGAATGAACGCCCCCTGGACCTCATCATAAGCCTGTCAATGTCCCCTTAGTATTGAAAAAGTAAAACAGACTATTGCCCCACATTTGCAACTGTGCAACCCCTGCCCCCCTTAGCTGTCAACCTCTTAACACCTCCCTAGCGTTCCCTAACGCCCCCAAGGGGGCTGTAGAGCCCCAATTGAGTATAGCTACTAGTATAACTTATAAACCTTACGCTGAATAGGGAAGACACATGACTGATAGGACACCCCCCCCCCCAAAAAAAAAGGACTCCCACCATCAATAGGAAGGGCCTAGGGCACAGGGCCAAATACCCTGTTTGCCCAAACCCCCCACCCATATTTCTCTGCCCTTGGGTCAATGTGCCCCCATGGCAGACAATAAAGGGTTAAAGTGACAGGACTAACACAACAGGAATGTTGTCCGTACCTTCATGTGAATGTTGCTGTCAGCATGTCTACATCTACAGTACATTTCCAGGTTATTTTTGTCTGTAAATCAGGGTGTGGTTTTGGTATTGTTATGATCAGGATTTGCTACGCTATTGTGGATCACAGAGCCTTTGTTTTCATACGCTTGCATGAATGCTAATGGAATTTTTGAGGTGTCGTCATTTTGGGACAAAAACAAAGACTGATTAATGTGTCATAGTTCTTCAATGTGGCTCAATGTCAGGCACCTATGTTTAAATAGATTATTCAATGTCGCTGACGGTAAACAGTTTTTTTTTTTTGCTGTTAACCCTTCCTTTCATTTTGTCATGAAAGTCTGTCTTTTGGGCAAAAAACAAAGACTGATTAATGTGTCATAGTTCTTCAATGTGATTCAATGTCAGGCACCTATGTTTAAATAGATTATTCAATGTCGTTGACGGTAAATTGTTGGTTTTGTTGTTGTTAACCTTTCCTTTCTTTTTGTCATGGAAGTCTGTCTTTAGAAACTACGACCATGACCACGACGGCTACATATCCCAGGAGGACTTTGAGAGCATTGCCGCCAATTTCCCCTTCCTGGATTCATTCTGTGTCTTGGACAAAGACCAGTAAGTTCACTTCACA
>NC_085880.1:39207641-39217641 GCF_034702125.1 Engraulis encrasicolus | reverse complement strand
TTCTGTGAACACTGTGCAGGCTTTGTAAGTCACTTTCCCTTCTCTCTGATTCATTAATGTGTACTTATGGCTCTTTTCCACTGCCAGTTTTCTGGTAGGCCCACAGCTCGACACAGCGTGACTCAGCCGCCACTTTTTGCTTTATGATTGAGCTGTGTCGTGCCTATTGGAAAGCAAAAAGTGGCGGCCGAGTCGCGCTGTGTCGAGCTGTGGGCCTACCAGAAAACGGGCAGTGGAAAAGAGCCATTAGTGTACACACACATTCGATGCATATTCATGACTCAGTATATTCAAAATAGGACAATATAGCACAATAGCACAATTCACAACAATATAGTAAAATTAAAAGACAATTTGTGAAATAATGGGAAAAAAAAATACATTCTGAAGTGCTAAAAGTTCCCCCAAAGGTCTTCTTCCTAATGAAGGTGCCCAAGTTGTGTTTTGTTGTATGAGTTGTATAAAGTAGAAGTACTTGTAGAAACCTTGTAATATCGTATCAGTGTTGTAATTAATTACATCTGTAAGAGTACGTCATCTATAAAACAACTAGGGCTGTAACAATACACTCAACTCAAGATTCGATTCGTATCACGATTTTTGACCTACGGTTCGATGCACCCCACGATTTCACATTGTCTAACATTATAGAATTAAATTATGAATGAAAACTATGATAGATTATAGGCAGAATAGGTGGAGGCTATGAATAGTTTTTAAAAGTTTAAATATAATAATGATGATGATGATTTGAAGCTTGGAAGTACTATCACTTCATATCATATGGTTGTTTTCTGGCCTGATGGCTAACAAAAAATTGAAAGGGTGTATCATGATACTGCCTCCTTGTATCACGATACAGTATATTGACTCTGTGTATCACGATTTCTCGGTTCGATACAATATCGTTACAGCCTTAGTAACAACACAATGCATTCGTTTGACTGATGTTGTCAAGCCTGGCTGCGGAGCTCCCTTTTCTCCTTCTATGCGCCGTCGCTGTTTGTCGAACATGTTACATAATTCTACATGAATTTAAATAGAGTACAGCCCTGTGGAGAGCAGACTAGCAGTCAGTGGTAGCCAAGGAGGAGTCACGGTTAGGAGAGAGAGAGAGAGAGAGAGAGAGAGAGAGAGAGAGAGAGAGAGAGAGAGAGAGAGAGAGAGAGAGAGGAACAGAGAGGAACAAAGAGAGAGAAAGAAAGTGAGGGAGAGAGAGAGAGAGAGAGAGAGAGAGAGAGAGAGAGAGAGAGAGCGAGAGAGAGAGAGAGAGAGAGAGAGAGCGAGAGAGAGAGAGAGAGAGAGAGAGGAGTCATGGTTAGTCACCCAGACTGCTGCTGCTGCTGCTGTTGCTGCTGCTGCTGCACTCGCTAGCCCCCCCTCAGGTGCTCACTGACCTGCTGCACTCCACTTACTCACCACTAGTGCACAGGGGCAGGAGAGAGGGAGAGAGAGGGATAGAGGGATAGAGAGGGCGAGAGAGAGAGAAAGGAAACAAGCTAGCACGACGGAGAGAGAGAAAGACAGAGAGGGAGAAGGACAGAGAGAGAGAGAAAGGAAACAAGCTAGCACGACGGAGAGAGAGAAAGACAGAGAGGGAGAAGGACAGAGAGAGAGAGAAAGGAAATGAGCTAGCAAGACAGAGAGAGAGCGAGAGAGAGAGAGAGAGAGAGAGAGAGAGAGAGAGAGAGAGAGCGAGAGAGAGAGCTGCCATATCTAAGGGCTACACTGGTGAACCTCACAGTATAGCAAACAGCGCTGATTCATTTTGACAGCATTAAAGTTGAAGTTGAGGATTGTGTTTTCTTTTTATTATTAATAATAAATCTTCACACTTGAGTGTTTTCGCCAGCAGATTTACTGTAGGAACAAGTTTGGTCGTTGTTTTACTGTTTAGCCCTGAGGTTGTCTGTATTTAAGAGGTATAATGTTAATTTTATTTGACTGCCTTTGCCCTTAATTTTGAATGTACATGAGGTTACTGTGACTTGGACGCTTAGAGGCCTGAATCACACAGGGAAAAGTTCAAATGCAGATTGTGTGTATGCACACACAAACGCATGCACTCACGCACACACGCACACATGCACGCTCTCGCTCTCTCTCTCTCTCTCACAGACACACACACACACACATACTTTACACACACACACACACACACACACACACACACACACACACACACACACACACACACACACACACACACACACACACACACACTTTACACACACACACACACACACACACACACACACACACACACACACACACACACACACACACACACACACACACACATCCACAGTGTTCAGGAAGGGTGTAGAGAGGCATAGCATCCTGTTTATGGCCTAGTAGTGGACCGGCCTGCATGGCCTGCTCTCCGCCAGTGTTGCCAGATTGGGCTGTTTCCCGCCCAATTGGGCTGCTTAGAATGGCCGCAGATGGCGGGTAAAAACAGGTAAAAAGGGCATTTGGGCAGAATGTTTTGGCAAACCTATGGCCATAGAAATCAATAGAATTTAGTTCAAATTGGGCGGGATTTAGTGCTTCCAGGGATGGAAATATTCAGTCTCATCTGGCAACCCCTGCTGTCCCCTCGCTTCGCGTCCACCGCGGCCGCTACTGTTCCCATTTGTCTGTGACCACTCTCAGGTGCAGCTTCTCACACACACGCGGACACACACACACACACACACACACACACACACACACACACACACACACACACACACACACACACACACACACACACACAAACACATCCGAGCTCACGCACAGTCACGCACACACACACACACAAAGTCACGCACACACACACACACACACACACACACACACACACACACACACACACACACACACACACACACACACACACACACACACACACACACACACACACACACGAGCACGCACACATATGAGAGTGCACACACACACGAGTGCACACACAAATACACATGAGCACTCACATACACGCACGCATGCATGTGCGCGCACGCACTCTCACATACACACACGGTCACCTACTTACTCTCTCTCTCTCTGTCGCTCTTTCTCTCTCTCACACACACACATGCACACACCGTATCCCATTTTTTTCACTCCCTTCTCTTTTTTGTTTCCAACAGCTATGGGGAATCATTAAACAAGGCTTCAAATGCAAAGGTAAGCTAACCCGAAAGCAGATCAACATTGCCAAATCAAATAACCAGCACAGCACACACATCAAAACACAATTGTTGTGCCTTTTCCTTGTTCTGGGTACATGTTTCTTTTTTGCTTGTTTGAGAACTGGGTTCTGCTTTATTTTATTTGAAAGAAGGAAGCGAAGGACAGCACTCTTCAGATTTTTTTTCTTTGTTTGGCGAATAAACATAGAAATAATCTGAAGAGTGCTGTCCATCGTTAGCCTTCCTTCATTCATTCATGGTTGATGTGGGATTCAGCACCCAGTTAAGAACTGTGAACAGAGGTGTCAAAAGTAAGAGTAAAAGTTAAAAAAAAGAAACACACATTCCCTCCAACACAAGTAACTTATCTGAGTAACCAGTAGACCTGTGTACTTGTTTTAGGTTCAGCTAACTCTGCACTGGTTGGATCAAGTTTGTGGTGGGTCGTTGTTAGGTTTTCAGTGTTTTTCAGTAACAACACAGTGTATCTATCTAATTTGGTACAATGGTGTAAATGGTGCAACAGCTATGTAATGTCATGTGCTCCTGTTGTGATTACACCACAAATGTACTTTTACTTTTACTTTTGACACCACTGACTGTGAGAACCGTTAGGCGATAGTGTGAGCGGGTCTTCTGTACTTTATTTGACTTGGCAGATTGTGGGGTAAACTGCCACAAACAGTGTCGGGAGCTGCTGGTGTTGGCGTGCCGGAAACTTCCGCGTTCGGCGTCGCACGGCAGCGTGTCACCCGGCGGACCCCTCACACACAGCTCTCTCCCCAGCAGCCCCGCCCTGCCAACCTGCAAAGGTTAGGCTCATCTCTGGAGTGTGTTTATATGTGTGTGTAATGTATACTGTGTGTGTGTGTGTGTGTGTGTGTGTGTGTGTGTGTGTGTGTGTGTGTGTGTGTGTGTGTGTGTGTGTGTGTGTGTGTGTGTGTGTGTGTGTGTGTGTGTGTGTGTGTGTTTGTGTGTGTGTTTGTGTGTGTGTGTGTGTGTGTCTGTGTGTCTGTGTCTGTGTCTGTGTCTGAATTACATTTTGCTAGAGCTTTAACCACTATGTATTGTGACAAAACCAGGAATCGTTCTGTATTGCTCAGTCAAGCTTATTGGCACTTAGGCAGGATTGGGTTTATTTTCACAGACAACGTAGCTCAGGCTAACAGCCAAGCAAGGGTATCTCTGCCCCAGAATATATAGCAATGGTGGCAACACATACGATTATGACATAAAATCATCCACGTCAACATTATGAGTGCAACATGCACACAATAGCACCCCGGTACATTTAATATTCCCCAGCAACGATTTAAAGACATTAGGCTAATCCCTTCACGATGCCCTAGTATGTCTATTCTCACGACATGACGCAAAGCAGGGATGTGTAACTAATGGCGACAAATTTTAAACCAAACGTGTCCAAACGTGTCAGCCTCAGCTCTTTTCAACAGAGAGAGAGAGAGACCCAAACTCCCCGTCCAATCTTGCCTGAGACACACTTCATCACAAACGTGTGAAAAGAACTGAAGTCTGCTACTCTAGGGAGGGCTCCACAGTTACGGACAGGGGGGTTTGCCACAGCATAGAGTAATGGGCCCAGGGCTGCTGACAGCTTTTGCCGGGCCCGGGACAAAGTCATTTGAAAGGTGTCCCCGATCCAATACATTCAATGTAATGAGGACCTAATTTTGGGGCCCCTCTTTCCCTGGGCCCGGGACAACTGACCCCTTTGTTTCCCCCACCCCCTGCCGGCGTCCCTGAGTGGGCCTACAGCAGTCGTGCAGCAACAGTCAGGAAAGCGGACAGGAGTGGACGAAGGGGTCAGTTGTCCCAGGCACAGGACACAGGGGGTCCAAAGTTGGGTTTTCGTTACATTGTATGCTTTGGATTGGGGGGGGGCCCACCCTAGCAAAAGCTGTCTGCAGCCTTGGCAACTGTAAACTACTGCTACTGTAGTTCTCACATTATTTCCACCTGGACATTGAGTGGGATGATGTTTGGGTTTGAGAGAGAGAGAGAGAGAGAGAGAGAGAGAGAGAGAGAGAGAGAGAGAGAGAGAGAGAGAGGGGGGGTGAGAGAGAGAGAGAGAGAGAGAGAGAGAGAGAAGGAGAGCGAGAGAGATGGAGAGAGAGCCGTTGGCTGGATGATGCATCTGTCCTTGCCAGCCCCCAACCACCTCCCACTCTGCACTCACCGTTCTTTCTTGTCTGTTCATTTGATACTGTAGATTCCATCATTTGGCTTAAAGCAGGGGTTCCCAACCTTTTTCAACTTGGGGCCCACTTGAAATTGTCACAAATGTTTGAGGCCCACCTCTGACCCAATTAAGAATAAAAATCAAATACATCAACAGCGACACACACCCATAGGTTGAAAATCACTGTCTTAAAGCAGTGTTTCCCAACCTTTTTTGAACCAGGGCACACTTTTTCCCTTCAAAAAATCTCGCGGCACACCACCAACCGCAAATGATGAAATAATGAAAACAAATTATAGTAGCCACCTATTAACAATATAGTCATTCTTATAAAAGTGTCTTGAATAGCAATCAAATAAACACAAAATGTATTTTTTTAAATCAGCTTTTATATTTCCTCTTTCAAATAAAAAGTGCACTTAACGTGTCCACTATAAACTTCAAAGTAGGCCTAGGCCTACTATTTACAAATTGTTATTCTGTTCAAAAGCATTCTATTAGCAGGAATACAGAAAATAATGCTTATTCTGACAGTAGCAATGATATTTAGGAAAGATTTCACTGTTACAATATGAATATGCATGTATAAATATCAACATTTGTTCAATGCCTTGCAACATGTTTCCTCTGATTGCATCTCCATCCACAAAACGCACATTGGCCAGGAGTTGCGCATGTCCAGTTGCGCAGCCTCGTCAAGTTGCAACACGAATTTCTCACGGATACAGATCTTTCCCAAAACCACACTTTCGATGTCAGCAGACATGTCATCAATGTCTGAAATTTGTGATATTTGAGAGAGGGACTTTGGCTATTTATTTAACCGCTTCAGGTCCAAGCATGTCATTTACAATGGCTTTGCAGGCAGGTAGCGTCTCTGCCACTGTGTGACTTTTTTAAAAATTTAGCTACAAGTTAAGCTAGCTAGCTTTAAGGGCTCTCTCGTTGAACTTTTTCCCTCATAAATGTTGCTTGGTTCTCTGTCTGCTTACGCAGGCCAACAAAATCGTATGCACTCTTGTTTTGTGAAGGGTGTTTCGTTTACATACCAAGCACAATGGAATCGGTGCCGTTGCATCCCACGTACAAGTACCGGTAGTCCTAAATCCAAATGAAATGTAACTCTTTGTACCAGTAGTCCTAAATCCAAATGAAATGTAACTCTTTGTATTGACTCGAGCTCGCGGCATTTATTGCCTTCTTTTGACAGCTACTATAATGCAATTCGCTACCTGCTGCCACCTAGTGATAAGGAATTATTACATGATTAGGACGCCAGTCAACAGCAGACACTACTGGGTGACATATTGGCATTATTTGCTGATAATAATGAATTCTGTTTTTTTGTTTTGTTTTTTTTAAACAAGAATTTTCCACGGCACACCTGACGATCTCTCACGGCACACTAGTGTGCCGCGGCACAGTGGTTGGGAAACACTCTTAAAGGATAGGTGCACCATTTAGGATATCAGGCCCCTTTTCTGTGTCCCCTCGCTGTTTTTGATGCTTGCTGCTGTTAGATTATGCAAATGAGAAGCACATTTCACCTGTGGTGGCCAATCAAATCAACAACAACAAATGTTTCAATCGATATGATTCACTGATACAGCCTATTTTTGTTTGGTCTTTTAGACTTCATTAGTATCAGGACAGTTTCAGATAGAGAGAGGAAGAGAGAGACAGGGAAGGGTCCGCAAAGGACCAGGGCCGGAATCGAACTTGGGTCAGTCACGTAGCAGATGAGTGCCCTATCGTTAAGCCACTGCAGGCCACTGATACAGCAGCCTATTTGCATTTGAGCTGTGAGACTGGTACTCTGAATTTTGCCTCTCCTCGCTTTGCCTGTTTCGCCTGCATGTATCCCCGTCATAACGCTCCACCTTTAAATCAGGACACCCCTCCCCTCCACACCCTGCTCATTGCCATTCACTGCTATCTTCTTAGACCCCTTTGACATACAGTATTATAGGCTATTCACATTCCACGCCATCTTACCCTACTCTTATCTTAAACAATGTTGTATAGCTCCCCCATACAATAGCCTATAGGTTATATATACACCACCATGCCCCCATATTTATAAACTATTTTTAGCTTATCCGGCTTAAAACGTCTTACCAACTTAAACTCTTACTTACATACATACACAATGGCTTACCCTATGTCTTCACAATGACCTATAGTGTTCCCCTTTCTATAGCATATTCACATCCAAAGACAGAGTGCAATGTTATTTTTTATATGTTTACGTGTACGTACATGCACAATTGTACACTGTTAGCCTATACCTCCTATTCCTAGATGACGACTACACCCCAGCGTCGCGCCCTCCTCCAGCCTATAGTGTTCACATTTCTATAGCATAATTCCCATTCAAACAGCACAAAATGATATTTTAAACACAAACATATTACACACATATTGTATGCTGTTCTCCCATTCCCAAATGACAATGTGTTCGACTTCCCGATGATATTTCATACGCATAAACATTGAACATGTTATTCTCCACTCCTAGATCAGGTGTTTCACAGACTCAAAGTCCAGATAAGAATATACAGTATATTAAAAGACATGATTGATTGTCAGTTGTCATAGCCACATTGACTTTCGTGTGCTAGGCTACTGTTGAAACGTCACTGACCCACATACACATTGTACACTGTATTACGCTGTCCCACAGATGACAGCGAGATGTTTGACTTCCCGAAGATGTTACATTCAATTCGCATAGCACACATTGAATACTGTAATTCTCCATTCCCAGATGATATAAAATACAGTGTATAAAACGTGATTTTACACGCATAGGCTACATACATACTGTACACCTGGTACACTGTGTTACGCTGTTCTCCGTGTCCTCCAGATGACGACGAGGTGTTTGACTTCCCCAGTGTCGGTGGTGTCGTTGCGTCCTCCTCCGCCGTCCCTTCCCTGGAGGGCGGCCAGTCCATCACGCTGATGACGGGCACGGCGCAGCGCATCTCGGTGCGGCTCCAGAGGGCCACCACCAGCCAGGCCACGCAGACCGACCCCCTGTGGGCCACCGCCGCGGACCACAACCACGGCTGGCCCGGCTCCGCCATCGACGGGGGGTCCCACACCTTCCCCAAGATGAGGTGTGTGTAATACAGTGATGTTCTTTTTTTTTTTTTTTTTTTTAAAGGCTTTCAGCCTTTATTATTACAGGATAGTATGAGAAGAGACAGGAAACCATTGGGAGAGAGACAGGGGGCAGGGTCGGGAAATGACCCCAGCCGGACTCGAACCGGGGTCCCCGTGGGCATGCAAGCTCAGATGTGGGGGGCTTGGCGCGCTGTGCCACAGCACCCCCATACAGTGGTGTTCTAATCACCACCCAGACTGTGTTTGTAGAGAATCCGAAGACGACTGTTGAGGTTGAAACGTTATCCTGCCATGAAAAAACAAAAAATACAACAAAAAGGATTTTAAGTGTACGGACTTCTCACTCTGAAAACTACAGTTGGCCTTCTTCCTGCACCTTTTCCTGGGATGTGCACAATCCTCTCCTTCAACTGTGTGTGTAATACGTCTAATACGTCTTTTTTCTCTTACTTCTACATCATATCATAGATGTACCTGTCAACACTAATTTCTGGTCATTTTATCTTGTCTACCTCAACTCTTAGAGTATGTTTTTTGCACATTTGTCTAATCAGAATATGTTTTGCACATTGCCTTTTTATTTTTTCTTTAGCTTTTATTTTTCCCCTCCCTGACTTAACCTGTATTATATATGTCTTACTGTAAATGTCCATGTGGGCATTATGTGTATTTATGTAAGCTACTTGACACCTGAATTTCCCCTCGGGCGGGGATCAATAAAGTTACTCTACTCTACGACTCTAGGTACCGGCCGCACCGCAAGTCGTCCAAGGGCAAGGGGTTCGCGCGCTGGGAGAACGAGACCACGGCGGCGGCGGCAGGGGTGACGGCGGCGGCACAGGGCCAGCCCAGGAGCAGTCGCCGGGACTCACAGGAGCAGACGGAGGGGTCAGGGCCCGGGTCGGGGCCCGGGTCGGGGATGGGGTCGGGGACGGGGCCAGAGGCGATGCAGTGCAACGGAGTGGCTACGCACAGACAGAAAGCAGACGACACAGGGCTAATGGAAGTAAGTGTTAGCTAACTCTCGCCGTTTCTCTTGCTTAGTGTGTGTGTGCGTGTGCGTGTGTGTGTGCGTGTGTGTGTGTGTGTGCGTGTGCGTGTGTGTGTGTGTGTATGTGTGTGTTTGTGTGTTTGTTTGGGATTTAACGTTGCGTATAGGGATTATTCCTCTACAATTATGTGTGTTTACAGATTAGATGCCCTACAATACATAACCATATTTTAGACCCATAGAAAATCCAGTGGTCTCACTGCACAAGTGCCATACAGCTCTGTTAATCTATAAACAGTGTGTGTTCAGATCAATGAACGCCTAGTTTCAGTCTTTTCCCTTTCAGTCTTTATTCAGATTAATTAAAAAAAACAAACATCATGTGTAACCGAGACCCAGTTTTCCTGCCGGCCCAACCCCCACCTGTTATATTTTAATATAATGATAATGGCATGGTCGCATTTCAAATCCAGACAGCAGTGTTGCCAGATTGGGCTGTTTCCC
>NC_085880.1:39130141-39202641 GCF_034702125.1 Engraulis encrasicolus | reverse complement strand
AGGACTAGGGATGTCTCTCTCTCTCTCTGAGAACAGGACTAAGGATGTCTCGCTCTCTCTATGAGACATCTCCACAGTGAACAGGACTAAGGATGTCTCGCTCTCTCTGTGAGACCTCTCTTGAGTGACCAGTACTAGGGCTCTCTCTCTCTCTCTGGGCCTTTCCTGCAATAGACTGACAGACCGACACACAGGCTGTGGTCTCTGAGCCTCTCTGTCCTGCAGTGGACAGAGAGACCCCTGGAATCGAGGGTTAAGGCTCTCGCTCTCTCTCTGGGCCTTCCCTGCAACAGACGGACAGACAGGCAGACAGACGGCAGACAGGCTATGGATTCTGAGCCTGCCCTGCAGTGGAGAGAGAGAGCGCTGGATGGATGGAAGGTTGATTGGACATGGGCTGGGAGATGGCCCATGTCCGTAGAGATGGCCATACGTTATGAAGAGAGGAGTCTGTGTGGATAAAGCATCACACCCAGCCTGTTCTCTCCCGTTAGGGGCGTGGAGGAAAATGAAGGGATGTGTTCTCATGACTTTTGCTGTGGGCCTACCTGGTTGGCCGGATTGTGTTCTCGTAACTTTCCTACAGGCCAGATGAGGACAACAGTCGTCTGGTCCACGGCATCAGAGGACTTGACCAGCCAAGCGTTACGTAATCTAGGGTCATGGGGTCAAAGGTCATGGGGTCAAGGGGTCATGTGAAAGTCAGCGAGACTGGGTTTGGAGGTCAAACATGTACAGAAATGAGAATGTTCTACAGAAACGAGAGTGTTGTAGTATATAAAGGGCAACTACAGTATGTGAAAAATGCTGAGACACTGGTAAAGTTAAAGACAGTAGCTTGCTACCACTACGTGTATGACAAGTGGGTGGCACTTTGAATGTTGAAAATGGGTCGATTGATTGAACATAGTACGTGTGAAGTAGTGACTAATATAAGATAGGATGTGGATCGTGCCAAGGATTATGTATACCAGAAGGTTTAAGGATGTTACGAACGTATAGGAGTGGAAAGGTGAGCTGATACACATGGTATGTTTTTATTTAAAGAAGAAAAGGACTATGAGTGCTGACATTTTGATTTGTCTGATAAATTGTCAATGATAATATTTTTTGTGCCAATTTTTTGGTGATTTCCAAGAATAAGGTACTGTCTTGACTGACTATAGAATTTGTTTATATACCACAGTGATGGGGGTGTTGCTTTTTTATGACATGAAAATCTAGTCAGTTTCTTGTGAACAAACACAGGTAAATTTATACCACAAAAGGGATTTAGATAAATGGAATGGCAGTATGACTTTTTTTTTTTTGGACGTTATCACACCACTTTTATTGTTATTCTTTGGACTGCCAACTGCGCCATACAACTCAAAGACTTCAAACTGTGACATTTGACTTATATCTTAGGATTAAATAATCATCACAGTATATAATTGGTCAGCAAAGACAATCTATCATTACACACACAGGCCTCCTGTCAGGATCTGGCAAGCGGTAGGGAAGAGTTAGCAAGGCCGCGCCCTCCTAGTGACGCAACACCTTTAGCATTGCTACCAGTGAGGTCTCAAGAGCAATGCAAGTACTTTCTGAGCTCCCGAAGAATTGGGAACTTCTCCCACTTTTTTGGGAAGCAAACAAACATTAGCAAACCAAGGGAGGCGGTTTGGAAAATGCCGTTTGGGAAATATTTATTGTCATGCTCTTGGTCAGACTAAGTCTCGAAGAGATTTGAAAGTTGATGATAATCAGGCTAGGGCAGAGTGGCAGCTGCCAGATCTCTCTCCCTCCCTCCCCCTCTCTCTCTCATCTGCAGGCCAGGTGTAGTGCTGGCGGTGGCAGTAGGTACATAGGTAGGGTGTTCAGGGCAGGTGCATATTTGCCTACCGTTGCCAGGCATCAGACGCATGAGCCAAACATGTAACTACGTATCACCATGGCGATATTGGAGAAGTACGTAAAAGAATAGAGCAGGCGCTTTGCCATCTGTACAAAAGGATCATACCCCACCCCACGCCACGCCACGCCACGCCACGCCACACCCCCTCACCCTCCCCAACTTCTTCAATCCAACCACCTCTTGCCTATAAGGAGCAGGACGGGAGCAGGTGGATGTGACATGTATAGGTGACATGTATAGGTGACATTTATAGGTGACATGTATAGGTGACGAGAATTGGGGCTCAACTTTGGCTTTACTTTTGGGGGAAAAAAAACAATGTCAGTGCCAAGAGGACTGCGTTTTTCTTCAAGCTAGAAAGAATGTGATTAAAAAATATTCCCTATTTTATTGCGGGTGAAGTTTGGCTTACTGGCTACATCCAACTGACAGGGCACCTCAGCCTGCTTGTTCTGTATTTTCTTTTCTTTTTCTTTTAAAATATAAGATCCATCAGCAGTGAACAAAAACAAGGAGATGTTTGATGAGTCCATGCTGTATAAAGTTCAGATCACCAACACTAAATAAATTCAAGTCAATGGTTCAGAACGTTGACCAAAAAAAAAACCCCAACCCACGTCAAATAAGAAGAAGCAGGGTCATTTTATGCTGTTTTGTCAGCACCAGTACACAGCATACTTTTGACAGACGCCACATTTCTATTAGAGAATGGACCCTCCCTGTGGTTCAGTTGCTGTTACCTGCATCAGGTGGGATCCATATGTGAGATATGAGAGCACATGATAGAGCAAAGAGAAGGGGGCGCACCTTGCATCAAACGGTTTTCTTTATTTTTGTGCACAGGCGCGTTTCGGCGTGTGCCTTCCTCAGTGTGCAGTGTTGATGCAAGGTGCGCCCCCTTCTCTTTGATTCTAAGTGTTTTATTTGGGCCAGCACCCTCAAAATTAATCAAGAAACCTGAGTGAAGCCTGCTACCTGCCACACTACATGATACTATAGACCAACCATATCACACCTCACTCACTTCACTATTAGCCTACTGACTGTGTCAAGCATCTATGGTTACGGCCTCACCAGGAGAAATGTAGCATTTGGCAGGGAAAAAAGATGTATTTAAGCACACAGGGGACTGACTGCAGTGAATATTTTGAGAGCGTTAAATTGTATTCACTTTGTGCACACAGTTTCAGTACATGCTGTTGTTTTTACTTTTCTATTTATTTTTTAATGTGTCTCATAACTTTACATCAATATTTTTCTGGGGCATATGCCATACATGGGGAAGCCAACACAGAGTGGGGTGCGGGGGAGGCAGTTGTCCCCAACCCAGGGACAGAATTGAGTCATCATTACATTGTATGTATTGGGTGAGGGGGCCCCACTGAGTTTAAAAGGACAAGGGAAAACACACACTACTAGCGACTACTACTGCCAGAAGGGAGCGTTCGTGGAGATGAGCAACGTTCTCACATGCTGACAGGGCTGAACTGGGGGGAGAAATAGGGCCCGGGCACTTTTGGCTTAAAGGGGCCCCTCATAATTAGCGTTGCAGAACTGAATCACCGGTGGGCCCTGCACCCTCGTGGGCCCCTATTTTCAGAAATGCACTTTTTTTTTTGGACATTTCTGAAAATAGGGGCCCATTGGGAAATGCCCGCTACGCCAGATGGCGAGTCCAGCCCTGACTGCAGTTACTCATGGACACTCTTACTCAAAATAGTTTTATTATTTAAAGCTGGTCTTGAGACAAACAAAAATGTACATTATTATTTTATTTAATTTTATTTAACAATATTGCAGGTCAAATGTTATTTTTGTACTACTACTACTACGCATATTTTATTTTAGCGATTTGTTTTTGTAGAGAATTTGGTAGGCCTATTTAATCTTTCCAACATTTGGTATTATTAACATGTATGTTCATCGCATCACTATATGTTTTAGTTTATTAACACTGGCAAAATTGGCAAAATAATTTGAAAGATATTAGTACATTTAGAAAACAAATGTGGAAAACAATGTAGGTTTTGCTACCATGAATCGCAAAAAATGTTCAAGTACAAAATACTGGACAGGTGTTGTAGTACTGTCACCAAGTGTTGCATTTAACGGACTGAGCAGATGTGTGGCTGATAACACTGACACTGAACCATAGCTAAGCCTTCAAGTTGTAACTACTGATGGCTCCGTTTAAAAAAAGAATCATGCCGCTTGATCTGTGGTATAAATTAATACATTGAGCCTAAATGTTTTGAAAAATGTAATCTGCAAACCAACTGAAGAAAAGTATTTTTTTTTCATGTAAAGAAATATGTATATGTGGACATATTGGCCCATTAGATTGCAGAAGAATAACATTGTAGAAAAACATTATTCAATAGTAGAAAATACACAGAGTGAGCAGTGTGGAGTCCCTGGGCCTGGGACCAAAGGGAGCTTGTAGGGGGAGTGAGATAGTGCCTTTGCTCCGGTCCTGAGGCCTATCTATACTAGAAAATGAGGACTCCAGGCTCTTGTATTAGATGATTTACCTGGTCTCCTGAACCCGCTTCTTAGTATACCGTTCTGGGGTATGCCAAGAACTTGGCTAAGTACTAGTTATCCAGGTTACGGTAATAATGAGATAGTGGTAAATAAATCATCTAATACAAGCGCCTGTAGTTCTTATTTTCTGAACTAAATGAGACAAGCTGACTATCTTTTATCAGATTTACCACTTCATGCAGGTTAATTTAGCCAGGTTTATCACTTAACCATGTTCTTTGACTACTCTGCTGGTTCTTGCTGACATAAGTGGGTCATGTTGGCATACCGTCAAACTTCAAACAAAAAAAATAAACAAAAACAATAAACTCAAAAACCTCAAGACTTTTGTTTGTGAAACTTCACGTTCACCTCTGTGGTCGCATTCACTTTTCACCTTTGACTTAGGCCTACCTGCAGCCTGGCAGTGTCGCCTCTTCTGTTGCGTCTAAAAGTTTTTGGTTCTGTCTCTTCCCGACAAAATAAGGGATATCTTCACATGAATAAAAAAAGAACATGGTTAATTTTGTCTCTGTACTTTTGATCACTATTTTTGACCTGTGCCATTTTGGATGACTAAATGAATAAAGCATTGGCCTCTTGTAACCTCAAAGACATTCCATGGGTGTTTTATATGACCCTTGAGTCAATTTTTTACTAGAGATGCACCGGATCCTGATTTTTAGGATCCTGCCGGATACCGGATCCACTGCTTAAGATCCTGCCGGATCCGTAACCGGATACTGGATCCTACGAAAGGGTTGAAACACATAGCCTACTCGCACAAGTGGGCCCTTTTTATTACGTAGGCTCAAACTATTTTTTAGACTCATTGGCTTACTGCCACACTGCCTGCACTGGCCGCTTCCAAAGTTCTTTCACTCCATGCAGCAATTGGGGTTGTGAAAGACTGACTGAAAAACCTAGGCTAGAGGTGCACCAGATCCTGATTTTTAGGTAACTGCCAGATACCGGATCCACTGCTTAAGATCCTGCCAGATCCGGATCCTGTGAAAAACCCTATAATCCTGCTGGATCCGGAACCGAATCTTGGATCCTATGCATCTCTAATTTTTACTGATCACCAGCTCAGGGGTAATATTGGGCAGTCATGGGTAAGCGGTTAGGGCGTCAGACTTGTAGCCCAATGGTTGCCGGTTCGACTCCCGATCCGCCAGATTAATGGGGGGAGTAATTAACCAGTGCTCTCCCCCATCCTCCTCCATGACTGAGGTACCCTGAGCATGGTACTGTCCTGCCGCACTGCTCCCTTTCAGACACCATTGGGGGCTGCCCCCTTGCACGGGTGAGGCATTAATGCAATTTTGCTGTCTGCACTTTGACATGGGAATGTGTGGAATGCTGTGTCACAATGACATTGAGAGTTAAAGCAACGATGCTCCATCAAACCAAAATCTTTGGTTAAAGTCTCCCAGTTGGGCTTTCACTTCACCTTCACTTCATTCATTCACATGGGAGGAAAGCTAGACCTCGGACTCCCCCTAGTGGTCAAACTTGTTGGGCGCCGCTTCCTGACTAGCCTACCACTGGCAAGGCATAAACCCTCTCTGGGCAAGGTATGTCAATATACAGAACTACATTTGCTCCCATCAGTTTACGCACTTCAAAAGAAAATCTCAAAATAATTAAGTAATGGCATGCCAGTCAGAACGGTCACACATGACATAACACAAGCTGTAGTATCACTGCCTGCCATGTATTTTGCCCATGGGTTTACCTGTAGCGCCAAATGCGCACCTGCCGCATGCATATCCATAAATGTATTATTTCTGGTGACTGTTTTGCATTTGACATTATGATAGGGTTAAAAACAAGAACGACCGTAGTGAAGTGGAAATTTGAAAACCATAAAACGTTTCAAATGGAAGGCGCTCAGAAAAATACAGAAGGCCCCCGGTCCTTAAATATTTACTCAGGCATATACGCGGTCGCCCTGGCTACACCGCGAGATTGCTCAGAGATCAACTGTATGCCAACACAGCAGCACCGCTAGCAGGCTGCCGAAACGTTGCATTTTTCTATTGCAGCTTGTGATTGTGTTGGCCAAATGGAGACCGATATCCTGGACTCTCTTGAAGATTTGGGGTAGGTGATCAACCACATTTGAGGTCATACCGGATATCTGAAGAAAATATGCGCGGAGAGAGGTTGCCGGGTGCAGTCACTGCTGTGTCAACTAGCCCTGTTAGCTAACCGGTTGGCGTGACATGTCAGTGAAGAGGGAGACGTGTGCTTATCTTTCATAATGACAGGCACTTGCCAGATTGTTCTTTGAAACGATCGTGAAAATGGTCAAACTGCCCACTTATTTAGCTCAGCATGTTAATAGCCATGACGTACGTGCAAGACTATCTGGCACGGTCAAAGCCACGTTATATCTGGCAATGAATCAGTTGCCAAAAGGGTACCGTTAGCTTATTACAAAACAGCAGCCTAATTATCATTTAAGCATAGGCTTCTTTTACTATGCTTCATGTCTGTTACGCTTGTGTAACACAATGCCATTTGCTGTACAGGTAGTACTTGTTTTCAATTGGTTTGCCTTGCTGAATGTAGGTTGGCATTCAGTGTAGCTGAAGTAATGTAGCCCAAGATGGAGACTGGGTGGCTGCTCACTGGACAGGACTTTTTTGAATACCCTGTTTGTAGTTTGGTCTAAATTTAGCACACTCAGAAAATCTCAAGCCCCTTTGTCATATTAGGGCAGCTGCTCTGACAGAATTGTCGCTAAATGATAAACCATGGCATTCTCTAGGCATTGCTTTTTAACCAAGATAGTGACATACAGGATACAGGATACATGATACATTCTCTCTCTCTCTCTCGACATGACAAAGTGTTAAGTCATTCTGTACATCTTTGTATCTTCAGTTTTAAAGGAATCTGTCCTATCTGCAGGTTATGCATGTGTTTTTGTGCTGGAGTTGCCCGGTGTATATCCACCTATGCCAATGGTGGTGGTGGTGGTGGTGGCATGTAAAATAAATCATGTGCCCTGGTATGTTGCCATGTGTGTGGCAGGTATCAGGGGCCCCTGCTGGAGGACGGGGCGCTGGACGTGGCGGCGAGCGGCGGAGCGGAGTCCCCTGAGTACACCAAGCTGTGTGCCTGGATCGTGTCCGAGCTCAGGCTCTACTGCAAGCTGGACGAGAACGTGCACGCCACCAACAGTGAGTGTAGTGTTGGCGTCCTGCCACACAGGCAACGCAACGCAGCACAGCACAGTGCAGCGCAGGCGAAAAGGAAACTAGACTCTCTAGATGGCTTAACCTCACATAAACGCTGGAATTCCTTCTCCATATCCGGTTGTTGACTTTGGGCGGGGGAGAGCATTTCATCAATATGTTGTTCTTGAATTCCTCATGATTGGAATTGATCCATTTGCCAGCTGGGCTATCTTGCTGACGTGGCTAATCATATTTCCGTGTGTGTGTCTGTGTATGTTTCTGTCTGCCTGTGTGTGTCTGTGTATGTTTCTGTCTGCCTGTGTGTCTGTCTGTCTGTCTGTGTGCCTGTCTGTGTTCCTGTCTGCCCGTGTGAGTGCATCTGTCTGCCTTTGTGTGTGTGTGTGTGTGTGTGTGTGTCTGTCTGTCTGTGTGTGTGTGTGTGTGTGTGTGTGTGTGTGTGTGTGTGGTGCATATTCTGCTCTGCTTTGCGTCCTCCAGGCCCTGGTGAAGCGGTGGGCTTTCAGCTGGAGATGAGTGGGCTCCTGTCTGAGCTGGTGTGCCCCTACAACTCCCTCACCTCTGGAGACGCCACCCAGAGGCTCCTCAACAACAAAACCAACTGCCTACTACTCTTGAGTAAGGAAGGGCTGCTACTAAGACTTGCATACTGTGTTATTTTCTGTGCATGCACATTAAACACACAAGCTGTTTGACATTGAGCCTTGATGGCCAGAGATCTTCGAGGAACCTCTCTTTATTTATTTTTCTGAGGGGGTTTGACAGGACAGTGGAGATCGACAGGAAAGGAGTGGGGAGAAAGAGAGATGGTAAAGAATCGGGACATGTTCTCGGTTTCATACCCAGGTCCCTGGTGTAATGACATAAGCTCCTTAGTCCAATGACTACCCCCATGACCCCCATTTTTGTTTAATTTGCTTTCGCACACACATGCAGCAATCGAGCTGTACGCCCCACTTCCACCCTGTGTTTATTTGTCTTATGTCAAATAAACATCACTGTTAGCGCATTCAGGCCGACTGAGAACCGTGCCCGTTCCCGCACCTAATCGCGAACCGGCCGTCGTGTTCACGCCACAGATTTTAGTGTGTCCGGAAAGTTGGTTCGCAATGCGAACTGCTAAAGACTAGGTTTTTCTCTGTGAACTGTGACTACAGCGTGGCCATCAGCAGGTTCATCCGGATAACACAGTCACACATGCTGAAAAAGTTCAGAGCCCAGTATGAACACGGGCGGTTCGCAGATAAGCACTTTAATGCCGAACGTAACTGGTGCAGGCACCGGCACCGGCTCCGTTCTGGTCGGCCTGAAAGCCCTATGTGTGGCCTCAGGGCAGGGTATACTAAAAAGCTGGTTCAGGAATTAACCAGGTTAAGTTAAGAGGTAAATCATCTAATAGAAGAGCCTGGAGTCCTCATTTTCCTTCATTTGTATTGTAGAAAAACATACAATTGTAGAGAATACACAGAGGGAGTAGTGGGGGAGTTTGTAAGGGGAGTGAGATTGTGCCTTTGCTCCGGTCCCGAGGCATATACTAAGAAGCTGGTTCAGTAAATTAGGTTAAGTAAAGACGTAGATCAATTAAGAAGAGCCTGGAATCCTCGTTTTGAGAAAATGAGGACCCCAGGCTCTTCTATTAGATGATTTACCTCTTAACTGAACCTGGTTTACTCCTGAACTAGCTTCTATGCTGCTTGTATGGTATCCTAACTGCAGCTGCTTGTTGTTGTTGGGTGTCAGCTTTCCTGATCTCGGAGCTGGAGGCTGCCCGGATGGAGCTGATCAACAAGCCCCAGAAGAAGAGCCAGGAGGCGGGCGGTGGCAGTGACCTCTTCAAGGAGCTCAAGGGCATCTGTATGGGCCTGGGCATGTCCAAGCCACCCCCTGACATCAAAATGTTCCAGTTCTTCAGCGGGATCGAGAAAAAGGTCTGCATTCTGTGTTCTGCATTCAGACTCAGGGTTGCTTTCGTGATTGCATGAAATATTTGAGTACTCATGTCATGTTTAGTTGGCCAACTTTGAAAAAATGTACCCACCATAGTACTGCAACACTATAACTGTACAGATATACATCTTTAGTAATGCATTACGACTTGATCATTTCCATTTTGGTAAAAGCTTATGTATAACAGGGGCCATGTAGTGATGGCCGTCTGACACAGCGCGCTGGAACATGTTACAAACCATCAACAGCGAAAACCATAAAACTCACCCAAAAAACATGACATATCACGTATGAAGCGGTAAACTGTTTCAGTTTTCTGAAAGCAACTGCAGTGTTTTGCATTGCCACACGGACCAGCGGGTGCATACCTGTGTTTGGCCCATAGCAGAGCCGTAGGTCTGCCTAGCAGAGCGCAGAGGTGACATTTCATGCAATTGACTGTCACTACGTCCCAATTTATTGATATGCTGCTTGTAGACAACATCATCAGAATTTTTGAATGCAAAAAGGAGAAGATAATGTTCTGATGTGTGGGAACACTTTATTCTGATTGGCAAAAAATAATCATTTTTAAAAATGTACCATAGTTTTATGCCATTGTTATGTGGTCTACACTGCTGACCTCCTCAGTAAAATGTGAAATGCCTTGAAGTTAGTGTGCAAATATGAGCTCCTACCAAATTTTGGAAGGGGAGGGGTATCCACATGTTGCAGATGATGAGGGGATCATCTCATGTTGTCGAATGTGGGCCCATGTAATTGCATAGCATGGCTTTTCACCAGGAGAGGGCCCTGTTACTGAAACTTTAAGTATTAACGTAATTTTGAAATACCGGTAATATGACCAAATGGTTCAGAGCTTCAACTAAACTTAATTTGCCATTCACTTGGGCCTTTTCTTACTGGGTTAATTACATTTAAACATTTATCTTCTTGTGGTGTGTGTTTTTGTATTGACAGCTGAAAGAAGCTTTGGCTAAAGTGCCCCCATACCACGTAGGAGCTCCTCTGTTGAAGAAACCACTGGGACCCTTCCACTGGGTAAGACTGCCCTGTACTCAATTTACATTATTACATTACATTACATTACATTACACTTAGCTGACACTTTTCTCTAAAGCGACGTACAGATATTGCAGGGTATTGGTTACAGTCCCTGGAGCAATGTGGGATTGGGTGGCTTGCTCAAGGGCACTTCAGCCATGGATGGAGGTGGTGGTTAGGGTGGGATTTGAACCTGCAACCCTCTGATATAAAGATCATCGCTCTAACCAAGGGGGCAGGATTTGGCTGGTTAGCTTCGCTGATTAGCAAGTCGCCATTTTCGCACTTACGACATTCACTTCGCTCATGATGATTGGTGGGTACGCGAGTTTAGTGTTGGGCGCACAGACCTGTACAGGTCTGTGGTTGGGCACCTCCATGCATCCAATGTCCGTCTTCCATATAGTTTTCTGGTCAGTCATTAACGTGGCACGTAATTGGCTGAGTAAACTGTCGGCGGAAATAACTCCATTTTGGAAACCGAATTTTTTTTTGGCTGAATTCACTAGCCTAGCATTTCCCATTGAAATGACTGGAGGTGGGACTTATTCACTCTCTCCAGTTCTTATACTACCTCCATGGCTATAACCATTAAACCATGGCTGCCTACTATTTGCCTACATTTTTCAACCCCGTTGCTTTAGCTTTTTGTGTTGCCCTGTGTTTATAATGAAGATATTGGAATTTGGGGAAAATTACCGTATTGGCCCGAATATAAGACGTGGTTTTTGTTCTAAAAATAGTACTCTAAAAAGGGTCGTCTTATTTCCGCGCGCTAGACTAAAAACTTATTTATTTATTTTTTATTTTTTTTATTTACTTTACCTGAATGCGGCCATTATGCTTCACAACAATGACACAAAACTCAATAGCCTTATGGATAGGGCTAGAGATTGTTTTGTCCATATCAAATGTGCATATGCTAACTGCGTTTCGTGATGAGTGTTGCACCGCCCGTCTATCAACTGTCAATGTCAACGCGATGCGGGCCGACAATGCGAGGGGGAAAACACAACAGTCAATCGCGATGCGTTGCTCTGTTTTTATTTGTGTTCGGTTTTACTCTCATCAGGAAAGCTTTGGTTGTTCTCTCTGGTCACCAGTACAACTTGAAACTAAAGAAATGAAGGGTGATTTGATGAACAACCTGTAGGCTAAGTTTTGGATGCTGTCATCAGCCAATGAATGGTCATTCATGTGCGCGAGAGAGCGGCGCCTTTACAGGTGGTGCCTATTTGACGATATCCCTCACAACAATACAGCGACAGAGAGTAATGGTTAGGGGAAGAGATTGTCTCGTTCATATAAAATCACTAAGAGTTTTACCCTTGGCACGAAATGAATGCCAATCGGACTTCTAATGTCAACGGTGCTGATAGGCAGCGCATGGGTTTCAAATGCAATGCGTCAATCTGCTTTTGGTCACGTTCGGTTTCTACAGTCCAACGGAAAACTTTGGATGCATAAAATGAACGGCGATTTGGCGAGACGGCTGCTGGTTAGATATTGCTGTCAACAAAGCATTTTGCCAAAATGTGCATTGCACAATAGATAGTCTATCTCTACTGGACTGGTTGCCTGGCTGGTGCAGACTGATGCTCTGCGAGTGTAGTATGGAATGTTGTGTCGCACTTAGAACAGTCACACCCAGGCGGCTGTACAGTAGGTGCCTGCTGGCGCTTGTCAGGTAACCACTGAAGTGAGCAAAGAAAGGAAAAGGGTATGAGTAGGCCCTAGCTATCTGTAGTTTTTTATCATGAAAATTACATTGTGAATTTTTTTCTATGTAAAAAGCCTAAGCTTTTCCAACAAATTAAAAATTGCATTTTGAAAGAAGTTTCCAATGTGAAACTAAATTTAGTCTTCAAAAAAACTTTTTTTTCCCCCAAAACATGAACCTGAAAAGGGGGGTCGTCTTATATTCAGGATCGTCTTATATTCGGGCTAATACGGTAATTTGTGCGGGTGTTGAGGAAGAACTCAACAAGTTAGGGCAGTCATGGGTGAGCGGTTAGGGCGTCAGACTTGCATCCCAGAGGTTGCCGGTTCGACTCCCGACCCGCGAGGTTGGTGGGGGGAGTAATCAACCAGTGCTCTCCCCCATCCTCCTCCATGACTGAGGTACCCTGAGCATGGTACCGTCCCACCGCACTGCTCCCCATGGGGCGCCACTGAGGGCTGCCCCCTTGCACGGGTGAGGCATAAATGCAATTTCGTTGTGTGCAGTGTGCAGTGTTCACTTGTGTGCTGTGGAGTGCTGTGTCACAATGACAATGGGAGTTGGAGTTTCCCAATGGGCTTTCACTTTCAAGTTGAAGGAGGAATGGTACAAGTTGAACACTTTTTTCAACTTTGGGGCGGCTGACATTATAAATAATGTCAGTTTTATATCTCTGTTACTGAACCACACCCTTCATTTTTCTCAACTCTTCAGTAGCTGAGTTAAAGATCTGTTGGCATTTGAGATTTATAAATGATTATTACATTTTAACTCATACCCCCTGAGGTGTGGTCGCATCACCCGATTTATTCACGTCATACCTGAATACATTTTCAAAGCGGAGCTACAGTGTGCGGTAGGGAAGGGAAGATTCACCGATACGTATCGGGAAAATCGATACGACCTGTATGGTACGGTTGCATCGATTTGCAAACGTCTGCATCGGTAAGAAACGCAAATAAAATCGAGATGCATCGTATCTTGACTGTCCGCATCGGTACAAACCGTATGATAGTACACTATTCCAACACTTCAGTCGAGTAGCCTACGCACGTTATTTCCCCCTTCTGATATTAACCCCATTCCCAACATCTACTTACTGAATTGTTCTAATTTGGATCAATTGTAGTTGATAAGTTGTTCAGAGCTTACCTGGTCAATATTCCAACATGAGCAGAAGCTCTGTGGTTTCCCCATTTTTATTTTAAAAAAGAGATATAGGCCTACTGTAATTGGCATGGTATTCAGGTATATATTTTTTCATTTTCTCTGCTCAAAGCAATGAGCCCAAGCCAAAATGAGTTCTCACTGCTCTCTGTATGTTTTCCAGTATAGGCTATTTCAAAAGTAATATGCACAGCCAGGGCCGCTGCTAAGGTTTTGGGGGCCTAGGCATAACTGGTCAGGAGGCCCCCTCATAAGTAAATACTACTACTACTACTGCTACTAATAATAATGCTAATTCCTGTATTCACAATTACAGAATGTCTGAAAAATGATGGCCCTTTGATAGCTAACAAAAATGTTTTGAAATGTAATTAAATATTTTTTCATGATGTTTAGTCAGTCTCAATTTAGGAGGTCACAATTTTGGGGGCAAAGTGGTTGAGGCTCTAAAAGCGCTCTGTTTACTCTGCTTATGCCTAACGGCAGCCTTGTGCACAGCCTTTAATACCAATTTGATATTTTAATCTGTTCTGTATCGCATCGTATCGTACCGAATCGCACTGCATCGCATGGCATTATAATTGTATCGCGCCATATCGAACTGCATCGCAGTAGGTAGAAGAATCGTATCGCATCTTATCACTGGTAATTTCATGAATCGTGAATGTATCGTATTGTTGCCATGTGTATCGAGATGCACATCGTATCGCTTTGATGATGAAGATTCCCATCCCTAGTGTGCAGACCTCTACTCTTTCCAAAGTATAAAGTGCACTCAGCTGATATGATGTGGCCCTGGGTGTAATCTGTAGTGGACTGTACTTCTTAGGGAGAACAGAATGCAAACAAAACTCATGTTATCTTCCGATGTCAAGAAATGGGATTGGGTTACCTTGGAGGCTTGTTTAACCATGTAGTTTTTTAGAGGAAGTGTGTGATTGCATTTAACCTTTAAGTAATGGAGGAATTTCAGGCAAATTTGAGCTGTTTGTTTGTTTTCATTTCATGCTGTGTTTATTGTATGTTGACTAGTTTTAAAAGCGTTTATCATAGTCTCATAAACACTTCATTACAGCAGTTTAATTTGTATGTATGTGGCTTGTGTGTTTCAGGAGAAGATTGAAGCCATCAACCAAGCACTTACGAATGAATATGACGTCAGGAGGAAAATGTTGTTAAAACGTCTCGATGTGACGGTGCAGTCGTTTGGCTGGTCGGATCGGGCAAAGGTGAGCCGTCAAGCTTACACTAGAGAAAAAAACGTTGTATGACCTAGCTAAATTTGTGCTGTGCTTTGCTTGAAAATCACATTCTTTTTGATATAGTCATCATCAGACTGATTATTGCCTTGGAGGACAGTCACATTTTACAGATTTTTTATTACCTCCGCCAAGGAGGTTATGTGCTCGCCTGAATTTGTGTGTTGGTTGGTTGGTTTGGTTGGTTGGCTCCTGCAACTTCATGGCCTGCCATAAGAGGACTGAAGTGCATGTTACCTCTAGTTTATAGCCCATTTGTTAACGCTCCTATTTGCATATCAGTGGTCCAGCATTTTGGCAGATATGTGATTCCATTTATAAGGGTTTTCGTAGCACCTTTTGTTTACATTTAAATGATTTTCTTCTTTGCTTTGACAGACGCACTCTGATAAGCTGGGGAAGGTGTATCCGCCCTTGCGCACCGCCCTGAATGCCAAGAGCACTGTGTCTGTGGCTCACCTCTACGCAGCCAGAGCAGACCAGTCCAAAATCATGCGAACCAGCAGCGGGCGCATCAGAGAGAAGACGGCCTGTGCAATTAATAAGGTGAGAACAAGACGGCATAAGGTAGCAAATCTTTTATTTCTGTCAGATCCACTCTAGTCAAAAATGAGACGGGAAACAGAGATATATTTCAGAAGCTTTATTTCTGAATGCATACATTTGTGTTTGGGGGTATGGCTCTGTTCGAGCAGTGTTAATTTCGTCAACCACGACGATGACGAAAATATTTCGTCAACGCCCCTTTTTCCCTTGACGATGACGAGACGATGACGCACTAAAAATTGCCTCAAGCAAATCAAAATATGACGAAAATAAAAAAATATTTTCGTCAAGGAGACTAAGACGAGACGAAATTTACAAGCCATGGACGAATGGACATTAAAAATATATAATTATTTATAATTAATTTCTAATTTGTAATTGTAATATAGGCCTACAAGTGTCTTGAACTTCATAGGTGATTGCGCGCTCACGCTGTGTTGCCTCGCTTGTATCTGCTGGCAGCCAATGCATGGCGCGGCTCAGTCAGTAGTTCTGTAGCCTAGTACTTCAGTGAGTCCATTTAAGTTGAGTTTAGGTCCTAAAACATTCCCAGAGAAAGCTAAAAAAAAATAGCCGACGTTGATGAATTGATGGAAGTGTTCATTTTTAAACATGTTCAACAACCCTCTTATCCATGACGAGGACATGTGTTTCTGCAGTAGGTAATGACAGTCGCGCCAATCCTCCTCTGATACTGTCATTCTAAACCTCCTCGAGCTTCAACTATTCTCCTTTTTACTTAGGCTGTCTTAGCCCGGCGTTCGTTGTCTGTTCTTTTTTTGTAATGTTTGCTATATTTGTTGTTTAACCATATGAGTAGGCAGCAAGCAAATCATGAAGGTCGGATTTGTGAATTTATTTAAATCAGTCACCGTGGGAGTGCGCGCCAGCAGGGGGAAAGTTGGCCTGTCTAAAGTAACAGAGGCACGGCTACTGTAGCCTAGTTCTGAAAAGAATCAATGGATGGGCGATCGCTAAGGAGTTTTAAACTGTTGAGATTTGAAACTTGTTCTCGTCGAGAGCAACGCTAAAAGACCCAAGGAAATCGACAGCATGTCCGTGCGTCTTCAGCGTCTTCCTAAGTTCCAAAAACTCTTTTCAGGTCATGCTTATCGAGCCTCGACACCCCCGACAAACAAAACAGCAGTAGTGTTTAAATATTTGTATGTGCGTGTCCTTTCTATCGTCCAGTCTGCATACCCCTGCCTAACTATTTTTCCTGGGACTTTTGCAGGGCATACGCAGTATCAGTGTGCTCGCGCAATCTATTTAAGCCCATTCCACACATGCCGCACGAGTCATTATAGTTCTCTGCTCGCATTGCCAATTGAACACAAAAACCGCTAGCTTGCATAGTCTAACATCAGCAGTATTTTATCTGACTCGTGGTCATCGGGAAGCCACTATCAGGGAGACTTCCTGAACTTCATGCAGACTTGGGATGTCTGGTCTTCCCACTGCCGGCAATCTGCAGGCTTTAAGTCCCGCGGTCAGGTGAAGAAGAGCATGTAGCTTCCTCCGTGATCAAACTCAAAATGAAATATAACATGCAGCAGCTTCTGACGCACGAGAGAGAGAGAGAGAGAGAGAGAGAGAGAGAGAGAGAGAGAGAGAGAGAGAGAGAGAGAGAGGAGAGAGAGAGAGAGAGAGAGAGAGAGAGAGAGAGAGAGAGAGAGAGAGAGAGAGAGAGATAGAGAGAGAGAGAGAGAGAGAGAGAGAGAGAGAGAGAGAGAGAGAGAGAGAGAGAGAGAGAGAGAGAGAGAGAGAGAGAGAGAGAAGAGAGAGAGAGAGAGAGAGAGAGAGAGAGAGAGAGAGAGAGAGAGAGAGAGAGAGAGAGAGAGAGAGAGAGAGAGAAGCCTGCACCTGGGTGTGTGTGTGATGCTCTTTTGCTCTATGATGTTGAAATTACTGATTTGGGTTGTGGTGGAAAATGACCAAGTAACAAGGTGAATATTTGCTGCAATAGGCAATATTAGTAATACTTTGTGAAATAACAATAGCCATTGTAGGTTGTTTATTTTACACAATATTGACTAAAATGACAAAAAAATGAAATGTTGACTAAACTTGAAATGTTGACTAAAATGACTAAAATTTGACTATGACTAAAATTGATTTTCGTCATTTTGACTAAGACTAAGACTAAATTGGGAAGGCAATGACTAAAATATGACTATGACTAAAATTGATTTTCGTCATTGTGACTAAGACTAAGACTAAATCAAAAAAAGCTGACGAAATTAACACTGGTTCGGAGGAAGTTCCCCGGCTTCTCCATGAGCTCCATGGAAGCCAATACAGGGAACCGCAGCATCCTGAAGTGGTGTGCCTTCCATTTAGCTGGAAAGGCAAAATACCCCCTAGAACAGAGCAAGCAACAACAACAACAACATGACATTGTTTGACAACGATTAGTCTGGTGGAGCAGGGGAGGTGGTGGGAGCAAAACAAGCAGCAAAAAGCAATGACAGGAAAACAAATTTGGTAGTTTAAATAAAGCGCGCCATATGACCGCATCCAATTGCGAGCTGCTGCTGATTAACCGAAGCGCAGCTGATTAGTTGTTGTATGGGTTGGGTCAGCGTCAGCCAATAGGCAAAACGGCGCGTTGACTACGTGGTCTGCCAGAGCTAACGCAGATTGCTCGATTTCACATTTGCACAGAAATTAGCTGACTATAGTGATTTACCCTTTAGTGAGAGATTCTGTAATTTTTAAGATCGTTGATCCCAGTAGTATTATGAACGAATTAATGAGTAGAATGAATAGAATTCATGCCCAAAAAGGCAAAGTGCAGTAACTACGCCAACATTGAAATTGAGGAAAAAAGCCTTCAAAGCCTTAGCATTAGGTTGGATATTGTGGTTACTGCAGTGCATATCTCTTAACATGCGTTTGGACATTTGGACGATAAGGCTTTGTCACAAAATAAAGGAGGGTTAGTGAAGACCATTTTCAGTCTAAACTCAATTTTGTCACAATATGTAGTTACTACACGTTGCCTTTATACGACAGAACTGTCATTCAATGTGCTTGAGGGGAAAGAAAGATAAGGGACCGTGACGCAATTCTAACATTTTAATGCATCTGGTCATCCTCTCTTCTCTTTTTTTCCTAAACCAGATCCTGATGGGTCGGGTGCCAGATCGAGGCGGCCGGCCCAACGAGATCGAGCCCCCGCCCCCAGAGATGCCCTCCTGGCAGAAGAGGCAGGACGGCCCCTCGGGTGGCTTTGGGGGCGGGGGCGGACATTACGGAGGAGGAGGTGGCAGAGGAGGAGGAGGTGGTGGCAGAGGAGGCTACGACCATAGAGGGGGAGGGGGTGGGTACGACAGGGGCGGCAGGGGTGGAGACCGGGGCGGTAAAGTGCAAGGTGGCTGGTCGGACGGTGGTGATCGTGGTGGTGGTGGAGGAGGCTACCATGGCCACCATCAAGATGGAGGCTATCAGGGGGGTGGAAGAGGAGGGTATGGAGGTGGAGGCGGTCACCACGGTGGTGGTGGGTACCAGGGTCACCAAGGTGGATCAGGCTACCAAGGAGGAGGAGGTGGAGGAGCAGGGGGAGGATATCATAGCGGAGGAGGCCACCAGGGAGGTGGTGGAGGAGGTGGCTACCAGCACCACCAGCAGGATGGAGGCAGCAGGCACCAGGAGGGTGGCAGAGGGGGTCGAGGAGGGCGCGGGGGGCGGGGACGCGGCCGGCGTGGAGAGGGCCAAGGAGGTGGAGGAGGATGGGGAGGCAGAGGAGGCGGCCAGAACTACAACCAGCAGGGCGGCCAATTCGAACAGTTCTTCCAGCACGGGGGCCAGCAGTACAATCAGTCGGGCTTCGGCCAGGGCTACTACACGAGCTGAGAAACCTGCCCTGCGCCCCCCAAACGCTTGAAAAGCACGTCACCACAGTACGGATCGGCGCATCAGTGGCTATGGAACCGGAACGGGAGTGGAAGCAGTCACGGGGAAGGAAGGAAGGACGATGGAAGAGAAAAAGGCCACCAAGGATACTGTGGTTGCCAATCTCAGTATCGTGGAAACATTCTCAATGAGACGCGACTGGGAGCTTGTGGGTCGGTCAAATAGTCACATTATTTTCTCTCTTTTTTTTCTTTTTTAAAAAAAAATTCCCCATCCCTTTTTGTGCCTCTGGCTATCTCTCCCACCCCCTGAAGACATCCCACTCCCCAATTCCCAACCAAATGACTTGGTGTGTGTGTGTGTGTGTGTGTGTGTGTGTGTGTGTGTGTGTGTGTGTGTGTGTGTGTGTGTGAGAGAGCGAGAGCGTGAGCGTGTTTATGTGTGTGTACTCTGCGATCTGTACCTGTGCCTGTGCCATACTAAGGAGTTCTGCGTGGTTGAGCTTGAACAAGGTGGCAAGGTTTGCTGTGTCCCTCTGGCCAATCCAGACTGTGCTGACCGTGATGACGACGTCAAAGGCCTTATCGAAGAGATTATCGCGAGGTAGAAACCTCCAAAAGGCGTTATGTGTTTTACATTTGGCACATGTGACTTCAATACATTGTTGTACCTTTATTGGAAGGGAAAAAAAGTTCTCAAGGGCCATGCTCTTTTCAATTTAAAAAGAAAAAATCTGTTTAACACTAGTTTACATTTACCTGTCACAAGAGTTTTTTTTGTGTCATTTCATTTCAAATGGATGTGTGGCCATCTAAAATACGGTATATGAATGTTCCTTAATTTACTGTCGTCAGACAAATCTGACCCCTCTTTCCGTTACTTCGATTTAAGGATATTTGGACAGTCCACCCAATGCTGCTCTGTTGTGTTGTGTACATAACATGGAAATGACTGCTTGGAAAGTGTGAATGGAAAAAATGAGAAAATTAATAAAGAAAATGTGTGCATAACAGATCTGTTGTCTGTCCCTACGCACAAATTGTTTGGTACAGAGGGAATGATGCAATTTCATAACTGGGTGGACAAATATATTTTTAAAATACATAACTATTTCATAGTGTTGTCGTTGTCGTTTTTGTTTAGTTATTTAGTCGACTAAAAGCCCTCAACATTTTTGTCTAGTTTTAGTCTTTCACAAGTCATTTTTGTTAAGTCATTATTTAGTTGACTAAAAGTCCTCAACATTTTAGTCTAGTTTTAGTCAAAACATTTTAGTCTTTAGTTTTAGTCACAATACAATAAAACACAGGGGCTTTAGTAATGCACTAGGACTTGGTCATTGCCACTCTGGTAATAGCAAATGTATAATACTGTGTCTGAAAGGGACACTATGTAGGATTATTCGCCAATGGCATGCCTGTCTCTAATTCTAACCTAGCTAAGCTTTCTGTGAGAATGTTTTTGATCCCACTGTGCCAGCAGTCAATAGTGCTCAAATGTGAATATGGTGCTCACAAATGTGAATATGCAACTTATATCTGAGCCCCCCAAAAAGTCTACGTCTTTAGTCATTTTCAGTCTTTCACAAATCATTTTTGTTAGTCAGAATTTAGTCGACTAAAAGTTACTTCTTAGTCTTAGTCGCTTTTACTGTAGTCTTTCACAAATAATTTTTGTTTAGTCATTATTTAGTCGACTAAAAGTCCTCAACATTTTAGTCTTTCACAGATCATTTTTGTTAGTCAGAGTTTAGTCGACTAAAACTCTAAAAGGGTTAGTCGACTAAAATATTTAGTCTAGTCTAGTCGACAAAATTAACACTGGAGCAGAATGGTAATTAAAAATGAACAAACACACAAGGAACTGATGCTACCACTAGATCAAACCACATATTCATTGAGAGTTGACAGCCAAAGGACTCTGAGTTTTACTGATGTAATACTGAAGTGAAGCGCTTGCCTCATTGATAGTATGTTGAACTGTCCCCCCTGATATACCGGCATACTGGAGCCACTATGGCAGGAGTATTCAATTAAAAGTCACAGAGGGCCAGTTTTTTCAAATTTCCTTCAGTGAAGATGCCGAACATAGAATCTGTATAACTGCAAGCAGCACTGTGTCTGAAGTTAGGGTATAAAACAAGCGGGTATCTTTCCAGACAGAACAGATATTCCCTTCTCTATAGTAGGATAGTCTAATTATGACACTGTTTTAGATAAGATTTTACTCTCATATGAATGTGTACAAATATACCCAACTTGAAGTGTTTGTGATCGCAAATTATGCACGGCCACAGATAGCACAAATATTTGTTTTCATTTTGTTCTGACCTTATGGGGGGAGCAGAACCTTGCCCTCCAAGGGCCACATCTGGCCCCAGGGCCTCGATTTGAATAGAGCTCTTCAGCGTTGACGTCAACTTGTATGCGGCGTTTGGACTACCGGTTCCCTGGCGATTTTTTACATTGCAAAACGCCATAGAGATTCAGGTTTGGCAAAAATATAAGTTGCACGGCAACAACGAACATTAGCGTGTCCCCGCATCCCTTTCTCATTAGTGGAACGGATCGTATCATCAAGTTGGTGTATTCACATGTTAAATCATGACGATTATAATTCAATATTGCTAACCCCTTTCTGATCATTAAAACTTCCGAACTACATACTTTCCTTTGGTTGCCATGGGTACAACCTTCCGCACGTACATGCCGTTAGATACTGGCGCCGTTTCTGTAGTCGCCAAAAGCTTCCGGGTTTAGCATATGGACGCAACATCGTATTTATGTCGAAGTTTGACACAAAATGATCAACCATGTCATACCTACAGCCTATTTTTAACACCCTCGACAGTTTGCGGGGGTTCGCTAAGCGCGTGCTTGCACTCGGAGCTTATTTGAAATTTACCCCTATTCATTCCCAATGGAGGCCGGAAGCCGATAGGAACCAGGACGTCCTTAAATGCTAACATGAAAGACTACAATCTACTACATGCTTCCGCTTCCGCTGAAGAACTCTATAGCCCTGGGGTGCATCCCAATATGTGACCTTGCCTCCTCCACTTGCCTCCTCCACTTGCTTCTCGTCATGATGACATCACTGACAACAGCATTATATTTCAATATCTTGCAAAAGCTCAATTGTTAAGTCTTTTTCTCATTTGCAATTGGGATGGTGAATGAAAAACAGTCCCTCAAAAGTTGTTGTGGCGAGGCTGACAGCTGGGAAACTTTATCGTTTTCTCCACGGAGGAGGGGCCAGGAGGCGGGACGAGGAGACAAGCACAAGTGGAGGAGGCAAGGACACATATTGGGATGCACCCCTGCTCTAGCTATTATGGTACCAGTACATCTGAACTGCAGTTCGGACCGCCGACCTCTAGGGAGCGCTGTTGCTTGTAGCGTGAGAAACGGCGTAAACTGAAGGAGGAAGGAGTTCATTGAAGTAGCCTAGTGTGATAAGATTTTTTCCCAGGTTTTGTTTTGCGCGTGACTGCATACCTCCAAAATGGATGGATATAACTCTTAACTCTTTAAGTCAAAGTTGTTTTCACGTAACAATAGTGGTTTTGAGCAAAAACTATCCAACAATGGCATTTTAGCAGCGACATGTTTCGTCCAGAATACACCTCCGGACACATCCAGAGACCCACCGGTTTCGGCTCTGGTCCTCCTCCTCCAAATGCTCGCCCAAATGGCCCGCCACCACAAGGACCGGGATTTTGTCCTAGATATCCAGTCATGTACCCACCACCTTATCTCCCTTACCGGGCCCCACCACCTGCCCTCCCCGTTGGACCTCCACCACCATGCAGGCCTTCATACATGGAGGTGAGTAAAGTGCGCCTCCGATCTACGTAACGTTAGCATCATGAAAGCTCATCACTATGCATGCAATGCAAATGGTCGCATGTAAAAAAGGATAACAAGTGAAAGGCGCTTATTTTTCTCCAGGCACGGACATACAGTGGTCTTCCCGTTGACCACAACATGGTGATAACTGTTGGTAATCAACACAACGCTGCCCCTGCTCCAAGCCATAATCAAACACTGAAACCACGCAGTTGGGATGACAGGTTGGCACTGTTTACACTTGTGACTTATGCTTACACTTTCTGGGTTTTGGATTAACATGAGCATTTTATTTATTTTTTCCCTTATACGATACGTTTTAGTCCATTTGTAAAGTTAATTACATGCTGTAATTTAAGTAGGCCCTGTGATGTTTTTAATTTGTTCTGATCTAAATGTAGGGCTGAAGGGTAAGCTTGAAGTAGAATGAACAAATAAGGGATGCATGGAAACACGACACATATTGAGTTTGTGGTACTTTGTCATCATTTGCTAAGTCATCAGAATTAACCATGTTTCCACTTCCAAAAACTTAACACAGTGAGCAGGCTGGAGAGATGTTCCTCCGGATTCTGGCCGACAAGGAGAAGGAGAAGCAGAAGGCCAACGGGAGAGAAGGAGGGGACTCGGGCCCCTGGGGCCATTTCAAACCGGCCTTCCAACCGGTCTCGGACCAAGGCAAGAGCCCCTCTCTGACACAGAGAGGAGGACACAGCCGTAGCCGTAGCCGCAGTGTCAGTCAGGAGAGGAGCCGTGGAAGAAGCCGGGGCAGGAGCCGGGCAAAGAGCAGAGCGAAAAGCCGAGCCAGGAGCAAAAGCCGGGCTCGTAGCAAAAGCAGGGCGCGTAGCAAGAGCCGGGCACGGAGCAAGAGCCGAGCTCGTAGCAAAAGCCGGGCGCGGAGCAAGAGCCGCGAGCGGAGCCGCAGCAGGGGTAGGAGTCGAGGCCGGAGTCGGGCCAAGAGCAGGGCCAAGAGCAGGGCCCGCAGTAAGAGCCGGGCCAGGACACGGAGCAGGAGCCCTCCTAGGAGCCGGGCCAAGAGCCAGGTCAGGGACGCTGGACTCGGACACCACCACCACCACAAGGACGCCGGTAATGGTGGCGATGGCGGTGGTGGTATTGGACAACAGAACAGTAGTAGCCACATGTCCTCAAAGATGGAGCTCTTCCAGGAACTGAAGCAGCTGCTGCAGAGCAAGGGCCTGGAGGACTCCATGTCTGTGGTGAAGAAAGCCTTCCTCATCCAGCAGTCTCAGGTACAGTCTACTTAGTCGGGCCTAAAGTCAGATTTATAGTTAGAAATATGACGATGCACCACACAATACCTTTTCATTTCAGATTTCAAATTATTTCATGGTTAGTCCATCCTTGAGGTGAATGTTGAAGAAGTGGCATGTTTTACAATGTTGTGTCTGTCTGTAAAATGAAGTGTCTGTCTGTTGTGTTTTCTCTATTGTTTGTTTTTGTAAGTGTGTCAGATGTACTGTAAATGGGACGAAATATTGTGTCTATTAATAAGTATGCCATCAGTCTATGTTGCTGTGGCACAGCAGCTCATTGCTGATGCTAAATGCAGCTTCACGTCATGTCTCTTCACCTTTGCAGTCTGCCAGCTCCTCTCCGGTGTCTCAGAGTTCTGCCTCTTCACGAGCCCCGCCGGACATCGTCGTTTACCCAAGGCCAGCGGAGCCTCCCATGGTCCTGCCGGGGGTGTCCGACAGCTCCTTGCTCTCGCACGAGGTCCTACCGCTGCCGGGGGTGTCCGACAGCCCCTTACTCCCCCACGAGGTGGTGCGGCAGGACAGCACAGACTTCTTCCTCAGTCTGATGGGGCAGGTCCCGGAAGAGCAGAGGCCTCCTCCTCCAACAGCCGCCGCCACAGCCACCTCCACCAGGAACAAAATCCCAGACATCGACGACGAGGAGACGTTTCTGTACGGAGATGACGGGACGGGGCCGGGGATGGGGATGGGGACGGGGACGGACCGTGGTCTGTCCAGCAGTGTCCCTGACAGTAATGCAACGCCGTGGGCAGTGCCAGCGCTAGACGGTTTAGCCTCCAGCGGCGGAGGTGACTCACTGCAGCAGTTCAAGAACCTGTTCGGAGATCCAGGCATGAGCCATATTTTCAAGCAGGCGCAGTCGGCACTGGCCATGACGACGGGCCTGGGGCCTCCAACAGCCCCGGGTCCCCCGCAGGCGTCGTCGATAAAGAAGGAGAGCGTCACCCCGGAACACAAACCAGAGACGTCGCCCTTCACCTCCTCCTCCTCCTCCTCCAAGCACCGGCCTCACAGTCCGTCCAAAGACAGTCGGGAGGAAGAGCCGGGCGCTGCGGAGATCGAGCGGGTTAAGAAGTTGGTGAAGTCCATGGGGCTGAGTCTGACCACTTCGGAAATCAACAAGATCGCCGCTAAGTTGCGGGATGCGGCGATACAGAAGGACCAGTCGTCCTCCACCCCGAGGTCTTCACATTCTTCATCCAAAGGTGAGAGACACTTTCTCTTGCAACGCCCTCCTTTTTCATCCTTCGTCACAATAGTATGATCAATTAAAGGAATTGTTTTGGAGGGTGGGAGGCTTGAAAATACTAAAGGTGCTATATTCATCATGTTTATTATACGCAAGTCTATATATGAAGTATAGCCAATTGGAAGCCAATTGGAGCCAATTTTGGTCCCCTAGGGGAAATTCTTTCTCTGCACTTTATCCCATTTGGACTAGTGAATCACATTGAAGTACACACACTAGTCTGTAGCAGTGGGCTGCCTGCTGAGCGGCGCCCGGGGAGCAGTGTGGGGGTTAGGTGCCTTGCTCAAGGGCACTTCAGCCGTGGTCCGGTCGGGCATTGAACCGGGAACCCTTGGGTTGCCAGCCCAATGCTCTAACCACTGAGCCATGGCTGAAGGGTTTATTTGCAAAACGGTGTATCTCCATTTTGTAGAATGTTAGGAAATTGTCATTTTTGTATTGGGCATTCCATTGAATTACATTGCAAAATGCATTATATATAGGTTTAAAATAAATATTTGAAAGGTAAGAATTCACACATAGGTGATATGACCTCTGAACAGTCATTTCCAATAATAAAATGCAAATGTCAAAACATTTGCAAATAAACCCTATATATGTAGTATCCGTTATCGTCTATGTAATTTCAGGTGATGAAATTGATGAAGTCTTACTGTTTTGAACTTTTCCTTTTTAGGGTCAAAGATGGAGAACTCGCACAGTAAGCATGAAACCTCCGAGGACAGAGGACATTCACACAAAGATCGTGACCGTGACAGAGAGCGGGACCGAGACCGAGACCGGGAGAGGGACAAGGACCGAGACCGGGAGAGGGACAAGGATAGAGATGGCAGCCACACTGGAAGGGTATGGACTTTGCTTTGGTTTTATTCTAAGCACAGATTCTGGTTGTGGTTGGACATTTTTTCTTCTTTTTAGTCGCATGCAGTGAGGCTTTCATTTTTCAGAACTGCAATGTAGTGTATGGCTCTAGTAGTGGCATTAACGATAGCAATTCTTTGAATTATCAAAACTGCTGTGGATGCAATGCTTAAATATTTCAGGCCATGCTTGTTTAGCAAACAGCATCCTTGTTTGGAATGAGTGCCACTGAGTGCCAGCCATTGCTAGCAATTATCAACATTTTTTTGAACAGCCACAGGATATTTTGTGTTAGACCTACAGGTTTCAAGAAGGAGGCCGCACCTTGCATAGTAGTGTTTTTTTATTACACATGTTTTTGAACACGTTTTTTATTACACGCGTTTCGGCGTGTGCCTTCTTCAGTGTGCAACAAGAGTAACAAAAAACCTGTTAGACCTACAGGCGCTGTGTGCGCACTCACCTCACACTTTTTTGTGTTGCCTGTTTAGGACAGAGAACGAGACGCGAGTGACAAGCATCTCGGTGGACCTAAGAGGAAGGAGAACCTCATCAAGGAGTTGGAGAGCATTCTGAAACAAGAAGGTAAAAGTCTACGAGACCTGTTTTTTATTTTTTTAACTTCATGGCCTTTACTATTTTTGGGGAGTCTTGCACAGCTTCTTAAGGGCCGTACACACACATCGCTGCTATTTGCTAGCTTCTCGCTTGCTCGTCTACTCGCCTCTGTTTCATGGAACGTTTGCTGAAAGTTCCCGCGGCTTTAACTGCCAATGAACAGGCGAGAAGTACCGAACTCTGCCTTCCAATTGGTTACTCGCTTACTCGCCTCGCTCGAAGATCAAATATTTTCAACTCGGGATCCGCCCACATCGCATCGCTTGTACAGTACTCGCCTACTTGTCTGCTAGTCTCGCTGGAACACATTGACATTCTATTGAGTTCATTCGCTGCGCGAGTAACTAGCAGCGACGTGTGTGTACGGCCCTTTAGGCTAGGTGTGTAGGAGTGGAATCACTGGGTCACCAACGTTGAGATAAGAAAGCTCCCACAATGTTCACATTTGCCACGTTTTTCTTGCAACGCTTCAGTCTGTTGACCTTCTTCAAGCAATTCCCGGAAACCGTCACAAGTAAAATGCTGCAAATGTGACCAGTGTGCGGGAGCTTTCTTGTCTCAACTTTATTGCCTTTATCAAATATAAGACCTATTATATGTGCAGTCATTATTGAAACTCTGCGAGTACCAGTCATGAATACATGAGAGCAGGGCTCTAAATGAACTTTTTTCATCACCAGCCACAGGCACTGGACATCCTATATTTCCCACGTGATGAATAAAGTAGATAAAGTTGATGGGCAGTTGTGGCGTAGTGGGGGCAGCCGTGGTATAGTGGGAAGAGAGAGTTGGTCTTTCAATCTAGGGGTGGCCGGTTCGAATCCCCCCTGACCTCTCCCTACATCTCCATCCATGGCAGAAGTCCCCTTGAGCAAGGCACCTAGCCCCACATTGCTCCAGGGACTGTAAAATAATAGTTGGAAGTCGCTTTGAATAAATGAAAGTGTCAGCTAAGTGTAATGTAATGTAATGCAGTGGTTCTCAACTGGAACAGTCTTGGGACCCACCTTTTTCCACTCTCATTCGGTCGCGACCCAATTTTTTTAGCGTTCAAGTCTATTCAATGCAATTCTCAAAATGTAACCAAGACTCGAATGACTGGTTGCACGCTATCTATCTCGCATAAAAATTCAGATTGTATCTATGACAACAGATGACACGGAGTTCACTAGCCTATCAAAATAAAAGTTGTAAATTGTTGCAGGAAAAGTTGGATTTTTTTTTTTTTAGAATTACGTTTTTTTTAACGCCAAGGCTCCGCGACCCACTTTTGGGTCGTGACCCACCAGTTGAGAAACACTGATGTAATGTATTGTAATGTAATGAAGAAAGTTGATCTCCTTTATGACTGTATCCACTGATGCTGCTGTTGTTTTGCAGGCTCGGGCTCCTTGATTCCTGTGATCGGCTTCTACTGCCAGCTGTGTGAGGAGTTCTTTGGTGACCTGGCCAGCGCCCAAGGCCATGAGGGCTGCCACAAATGCTCAGGCGACACGGGCAAAGTATGTCACTGACTAGCCTGCAGTGTCACTCCCAACATGCTGTTATTGTATTATATAGTTGAAGCTGGTTTGCCTGTCTGTCTGTCTGTCTGTCTGTCTGTCTGTCTGTCTGTCTGCAGTGTTTTGGGTCGCCTAAAGGTCTGTTTAGACTCCTCCTTCAGTTGGGGGACACATATTGTCAGCGGTGGGGGTGGGGTGGGGGGTGGGGTTGAGCAGCGGCGGCAGATTGCGGACAATTCAGCCTGGGAGAAATATATGTTGATCGTGGCTTTTCAGCACTAAAAAAGGGGGCGTGATGGCTGTTTGGGTACTTGATCTGCCGCTACCCCCCGCTGACAGTGCGTGTCCTCCAACTGAAGGACAAGTCTAAACCAGACCTAGGGGTGTCGCCAAACACACATCACATGCATCAGGCATTGGCAAGGGGACCCGGGGAGTATTCCAAGAAGCTGGTTAAGTGATAAACCTGTCTAAGTCAACCTACAGGAAGTCGTACACCTGGTAATAGATAGTCCACAGGTGTCATTTAGTTAAGAAAATTAGGACTCTAGGCTCTACTATTAGGTGCTGTTTCCACGTAGCTGGATATTTTTATATGTGGATATTTTTTTCTCCTGGTTGCATTGGTTTTGCATTGGTTTTGGCCTTCCATTTCCACGTAGCAGATATTTAAAAATCCAGGAAAAAAAGCAGGAGAAAAAAATATCCTGTTTAGGGGGCTGAAACGCATTTGTTACAATGGAGGATTTATTTGTATCCACATGTTGCGTTTACACCTCAACAGGAGAAAAAAATACCCTGCTAAAAAAATCTCCTGCTACGTGGAAACAGCACCTTAGATGATATACCACTACCCCAGGGTTAACCCAACCTGCTTTACTACCGACTCAGGCTCTTGGAATACTCCCCTGGCTGCCGTCTCTGGTTGTTCTTGTGTTACTTTGCGTTTCATAGACAGGGTCTGGCTGACTTGTGCAGAGAGACATTTTCTGTCTGGATGTGAAGGGGTGTGCAAAAAACATTTGTCATGACGATGCATCACGATACTTTATTTCCACGATATACTGCATGGATTCATGACGGTGTATTGCGATACTTATTTTCACAATATATGGCATTGATTCATGACAATCAATTATTTAACAATAATAAAGTTCAATTTGACACTGGTTCATTTTGTTCAGTAGAGAGTAGGTAATATTTCTGTTGTGATGGAAGCTCTCTCCAAGATGCTAAAATGCTTAATGAAATGAATTGAGTTATGAATGCTACAAAGCAACTGAATATTATATCCAAAGCTGTATTTTTATACATTTACTGAAGTAAATATTGCAATGCAATAGCAATTGTACAGGAATTGCAATGCATCGTGAAAGAATTGCATTGTGGCATGTGTATTGTGATGCGCATTGAATCGTGAACCCCATGCCAATACCCACCCACCCCTATGGAAGTGTAAGATCTACCTGATCACTAATGTCTGTGATGTTCAGTGTTCAATCAGCCTGGTTTTAAGCTTGAACAATCATTCAAATGTAGCACATAAGTAAAGGCATCACTCAAGGCACGAATAGATCAAGCGTCATAGACATGAGATTAATGGTCCATCTGCAATAAAATGGAAGTGCAAAGGCTACTTATTGTCAGACTATACTGCATTACAACACACCCATGACGGTGACATAACAAATGGATGATGCACTTGTCCAGCATGACCTGGTAAGGTGCTCTAAAGCAGGGATGCCCAGGAGTCAGATCTGGTCCGCAGAGTCATTTTGTTTGGCCTGTGAGAACTTCAAATGTGTCTTACAGTTGGCCCACATACGCCATTGATGTATAGTGTCACATGACTAGAACATGACATTTAGTGTGTCGCAGGAAAATTAGGCACATTTGAGCCAACATATAGGGTGGGAAAGAGAATGTGTGAAATTTAACAATTAGTATTAAGTACATGCACGCACAATTTTTGTCCACTTAAAAAAAAAAAGATATTGAGTTCTGCCTGAGACTTTGTTCCAGATTCTGATTTTGGCCCTCTGTCAATTTCAGTTTGACACCCCTGCTCTAAAATGATGTGAGCACAAGAACAGCCTCTCTGAAAGAACAACGGACCCTGAAAACGAGATGATTCGTCTCAAGGGGCTATTGAATTGAAATTGAAATGATTAGATTCCAGTATGAGTGAATTGTTGCAAAAGATTGATTGATTTCATTACTCTTTTGAATTGTTTTGTTTGTTTGTTTTTGTAGGGTAGTGCTGCTAAGCTCTACAGTGACTCCAAGAAACCCTTTGCGCATCTCTCTCAGCACTCCAAGGGACCAGCGGGCCACCAGGATAAGAAGCGCCCCCTCGAGGACAGCAGGACGACGTCGCACCGGGACGATCGTAGACTCAGTCCAGGACACTGGTCCAACAAGAGGCCCAGAGAGGACCCGGGCCCGGGCCGCAGGAACGACGCGGCCCCCGCCCCCTCCACCAAACGGGAGCCGACGACGAGTGGAGGTAATAAGAGCCCCTCGGGGAAGGACAAAGGCGCAAAGTCGAGCTCCGACAGCTCGGACGACTCTGACGATTCGGACAAAGACGGCAAAGACGACAAGAAAAAAGACAAGAAGAAGGACAAGAAGAAGAAAAAGAAGAAGGAGAAAAAGAAGGAGAAGAAGAAGCAAAAGGATAAGGATAAGGTGAAGGACAAGGACAAGCAGGGGAAAAATAAAACAAAGACCCCTTAGCGTTTTTTAACCCTGAAGATACTATGATTTGCCCTTCTCCCTATTGTTTTACGGTTTTTAGTTGTGGTCATCACCAACAGGAACAATGTCTTGGGTACCGCTCTTGGTCAGTTAAGGTCTGTTTAGACTCCTCCTTCAGTTGCAGGACACACACTGTGAGCGGGGGGGGGGTGTAGAGGCAGACCACGGACAATTCAGCCTGGGAGAAATATATGTTGATTGCTGCAAGGGGTCGTTTCAGGGCTAAAAGAGGGGGGCGTGGAGACTGTTTGGGTACGTGATCTGCCGCCACCCCCCGCTGATAGTACGTGTCCCACAATCGAAGGATGAGCCTGAATCGGGCTTTAGTGTTTGTTCACCCCACAGCATGGCAAAAGCAGCCACTGACTCAGTGACATGACACTGATTTATAAACTCTCATCATATCACCACACAACAAACTCTGCAGCTAAGGAAAATGCCAGCCTAGTGAAATTCCTTCATGTTGGTTGTGAGAAAAATACAGTTTGACTTTTTCATGTAATAATCATAGACGTTCTGTTGGAGGTTTAATGGAGCACTTCCATTCTGAGGAAGTGTGACAATTTTGTGAATACTTTTTTGCAAATAAATTGTGGGTCCCACATGCTGTTATTGTCCATCTAAGGGTTGAGTAACTGATGTTCTCCCGTACTTTCAGGGTGCGATGTGTGTGTGTGTGTGTGGGGGGGGATTGCCCCCCCCTTCTGGTTGATATCGCCACTTTTTCTATATGATTTTAATCACAGTTTAATGAAATTCCATTGATATTGCTTAAAATCTGAAACACATCCCCCCTTCTGGTTTTCCGACAAATCGCACACTCTCATACTTCTTCTGCAAGCTAGATAGTTTTAAGGCCTTTAAGGGGCCTAATATGGGTTAGTACAGTGACCACTGGTGGTCCGCGACACAGCTCAGGTGGTCCGTATGGGGATTTCTAATTTTGCAAGACAAGCTAGCAGTAGGCTATGTTTGTAACATTATTAAAAAGATAAGCATAGCTGAAGTCTTATTTTAATCACAATAACCGCATAAAAAATAAGTGATCTGCATTGAAATTAGCAGTGTCAAATTAGCACCCGTCAACTGTCATTTCGGTTGGCAGGTGGTCCCTGAACATTTTTGGGGGGACAAAGTGGTCCTCACTCTGAAAAAGTTTGAGAATCACTGGGTTAGTAGATGACTATGGAGATGGGGATGCTGTACATCCAGTCGAAACCTTCAGGTCAGTGGTCTAAACACAAATTCATATAATCTTCATAAATGGTTATTTCCAGCATCAAAATCGGGATTTACGTTGTGGTGGCTCATTGTTTTAGCAGAAAAGTAGAATTTGGGTAGAAAATGAGCCTCACAGACATGCATGCATAGAAATAAGCCTATGTTATTGGGATGCATGCATACAGCACATGCATAGACTTCTGCCATCAAATTGGGTTTCTTCCTAAGTGGATTTGAACTCCAGTCCAGTAGAGGGCCACATCCAAGTTAGGCAGACATGAGCCTTCATTGTGTAAAAGGGAGGGATGGGTACAGGGATGAGTCTGCTGCAGAAAACACAACCCGCAGAGAAATGAACAGAAACGGACGGTGCATTAAAGTCTGGTCACTCGCATGTACCTTCATAGCAAACGCGAATTGAACGATGGAGCATTCAGCATCAGACACCGAGACCGATGACTATAAACAACCGCTTTTGCAGCGCAAAGAGGAAACACCAGAAAAGGGTAAGTTTTGTGGTTAGTCGACTCGCAGACGAAAAGGGAAGGGACAGCGCTACTTCATAATTGATCAACACTGAAGTGTCACTTTAGGATGTCTTGTGTTGTAATCACTGAATTATTGCTCCTCTTATCTGGAGCTTTCTACATTTGGATGAATTAATCAAAGGTGGCGATGTTGTGCTGAGCGTTAGCAAAAAGTTATGTCATAAAATATTGATTGCGACTTCCCAGCACACACACACACAACATATTTCTCGGAGGCGGTGGAAAATGCATCGCCTAGACTAAATTGCAAAGTCTGCAACTTTAAAAATCCTTATTACCACAACTGATGGCAAACGTGTCTAATACAAAGGTTGTGTTGGGCTGCTATTGACAGTACGGCACTTAAAGAAAGCTGTTTTGAAATTTGCACCCTTTTCCTGGTAGCCCTTTGTTTACATGTCTTTGTTGACATATGGGCTGTTGAGTGGATTGTCTCTCGTCGCGGTGCACATGATTGAAACGGGGGCTATATCGGATTTTTAGCACTGTTGTAACAGTGTATCGATAAGCGTCTGTAAGACGTGGCAACATAGATTACATCTACTCTCTATGAGTGGGATGCATGCCCCTTTAAAAGTACAGTAATTATATCACTAAAATTTCTGGTCGGACTAGTCACGGGACCTGGACGCACTGGGCAGGATGGGCGTCACTTCGTTAACTGTTTCAGCGGCACAGGTGACAAATGTTTTTTTTGTGACAAACTATAATAGCTGTGAGATTGTGCAATAAGAGCAGTTGTGGAAAGTACATTTTACATTTACCCTACTGTGAATGGGTAGCTTTTATGAGTTTGGAACATTTAACTAGGTTTAAAATGAGTGCACTCATGCTTTTACAAGTACATGTTCAACCAAGTAAATGTACTTGGCTACTATAACCACCTGAGTAGGCCTACTGAAAAAAGGCAGATTGATGGAGAGAAAAAAAGGAAACAACCTACCGGAAATGAAAGGCATTGATGCATGCTTGCACACAGTGTTCACTGTTTGATAGTAGCCTACATTTAGAAATGTAGACCTCAGAGTCAGAAGCACACGCATAGTGGGGATCCGCGACTCAATTGGCCACAACAGGCAGGACGGATCAAACAGGCTTGATGAATGACGAGGCGGGAGTTGGTTCACTGTTGGTTCGCTGTAATTGCCATTTTGTTGACATATTAATGAAATGCCATCTGACCCGCCTTTGGCGGATCAATGCACGACAGCCAACCGGTCTGTCCGGATGAGGTCTTGACCCGGCTCTCCAACCGGATCGTCCGGGTTTTAGCTCTAATCTTGGCTCAGTGTCTTGTTGGATCATGGCTGGTGGTGCGGTACAAGAGGTCATGGAGATTGATATTCAAGAAAATGAAACTTTGAATTCTCATGGAAAGCTTATTAAATGTAACTAAGTAACTTTTACTCAAATTTCCTTTCCAGTGAAGTACTTTTAAAAACTCTTACTCATAGGTTTTTAGATGGGTAGACCTACTTTTGCTTTTACGGAGTGCGATAGGCCTACTAAATATAGTTTTAACTCAATGACACAATTTTCTGTTTGTTTTCCACATCCGAATAAGAGTATGATAATGCTTTAAAACAAGATAGAACATTCAGTACAAGCTGATGAATGACTAGCCTAACATTATGACCTTTCCTGACCAATTTATTGCTTTATTTCTCTTCTCTTATCCATTCTGCCTTTGTTAATCTGCCCGCAGCTCCGGCTTTGTGCTCTGCCCGTTACGGGCTGGCTTTGCTGGCCTGCTATGGCTTCTTCGTGGCCTATGCTCTGCGGGTCAACCTCAGCGTGGCCATGGTCGACATGCTCAACACCACCGGCTCCAGCAATGCCAGCAAGTCCGTCTGCCCCAGACACAGCAGTCCGCCCAAGCCCATACACGACCATACGGTAAGGCCTAATGCCAGTCTGCTTTCTTCCACTTGCCCGTCCATAGGGTTGCCATCTCTGTCTGACAAAAATCCTGGACATTTCAAACTCGATCTACTTTTTTTTTTTTTTTGCTTGTCTCCATTGGTATCCTTCATTTAGTGTTCAGGAAAGAACTTTTTTTTTCCTGGGACAGACCAACGGTAGGCTATTGGTGGTGGGGACCCTTATGACTTTGGGGCCTCTTGTCATTGTTTTGTCCTGGGAAGATGTGGACACAAGGTATGGTTCTCGTGAGTGTGACTTGTCAGAAACTGGACTTGAATTGGGAACCTGAAGCCCCTAAGAGAAAACACATATCCAGTAACTTGTATTGATGACCTGTAAACAGATTAAGTCGTCTCTATTTTCGAATAGAAGGTCATGAGGCTGTCTTGTGATGCATTTTACTGACAACGTGTGTACCTTGGACGGCGTTCACATTTGATTATACATGTGGCGTGTGAGATTAGATGGCTGTGCAGGCTTTCCCCCAGCGCTTTCTTATCAAGGCGGCCGCCTTGACTAAACCCCACCCCCGCCTTGGCTACGTTCCCTAAAAAAAAAAAAAAAAAAAAAAAAAAAAAAAAAAAAAAATGCGTCCGAGGGCAAAAAAAAAAAAAAAAACTTGTAAAAAAAAAAAAGTTGTAATGCATGTTCAAGCGCAGGCACTAGGACAACATCGGTTGGACTAAATTGTGACACCTAGTGGTCGGATTTATTACTACGCCATGTGTGTCCATCCTCGAGGCCATATTTTGAAACAATTTTAATTTTCAATTCTTGGGTTGCAGTTACGTCAGAATGCCTCTTCACTGGAGCGCGCGAATTTGAAATGGGGGACAACCACTGTCAATGGGGACAACCCTGGCTTGGAGCCATTGAAACCCATTCAAAAGTACATTTGTTCGATGTTCGACAGAATATTTTTAATTAGACCTTAAGACACACCATGGGTCTTGTTTAAAAGCTGAGAACCTCAGCTTTCCATACCTGAAAACGGTATTTTCCTAGCATCTACCAATCCGAAGGTAGCCTACTTTAAGTGCAGAATTACTTTTCTAAAGATAGCGTTTTGTTTCCTTGGAAACGGACGCGGTTTATGTGTTACGCATACGCTATTTGACTCGGGTTTGCATTATTATGGATGAATTTCTAATCTTGACATTCTAATGGACAATCTGTGCGAGTTTCAAAATGCGTTTTTATGTAACATGGGAGTAAAATGTGTTAACAGTACGCCCGTCTGGGATTTGTTAGCTAGTTCGCTAGTTAGCTAGCAAGTAAGTAATAGCAGAAATAAACTCTCTCTGGTAATAGATATTAGAATCGATCTGTCTCAATGGCCCAAGCATAAACAAAGAAACACCAGGATTTGGATGTAATGCTATAATATCAGCAATTTGTCAAAGCAAAACATTCTGAGAACATTCACAGAACCAGTTCATTATATCCACAGCCTTGAGTGTCGGCAAATCTTTCCACTTTTGACATGACGTAGTGTAGAGACCTAGCACTTGCTAGCTAACTAGCGGGCCAGCTAGTTTAACAAATCCCAGACGGGATGTAAACACATTTACTCCCATATCACATAAAACACATTATGAAATTCGCATAGATTGTCCATTAACATGTCAAGATTAGAAATTCATCCATAATAGTGCAAAACCGAGTCAAATAGCGTATGCGTAACACATAAACCGCGTCCGTTTCCAAGGAAACAAAACGCTATCTTTAGAAAAGTAATTCCGCACTTAAAGTGGGCTACCTTCGGATTGGTAGATGCTAGGAAAATACCGCTTTCAGTTATGGAAAGCTGAGGTTCTCAGCTTTTAAACAAGTCCAATGGTGTGTCTTTAGGTATAATTAAAAATATTCTGTGTCAGATCGAAAAAATGAAGTTTTGAATGGGTTTCAATGGCTCCAAGCCCAGGTTGTCCACCAGCAGCGGTAGATCACCACCAGGGGTCAGCAGCAACCCAAGAATTAGCATAAATGGGCCACCAGTAGGGCAGTTTAATTACAACAGGGCACTGGAACTCTTTTTTGAAAAACCGAGAAGGATGGCCTGCAAGGACAAAGACTTGCAAAATGTGCCATAGGTAGTCATAGGTAGCCAGTCAATTTTGCACTCCATTTGGTTTCTCTTTTTCGTTAATGTAAACAACCTGCACTGCACTTTTTGTTACATTTTTCTTTTCAGCTTCTGTAAATAGTTTTGATATGGCAGGTCAATAAATACATATTTTCCAGTTCTACACAGCTTTGTTATTATTCAAACCCACCCAAACCCCCGAAACAGTATTCGTGCCGTGCGTGACATCAAACCCCGCCAACACCTCCCCCCGCGTGACATCGCGAGTGCCCCCCCCCCCCCCCCCCCCCCCCCCCCCCCCCCGCCCCCCAGGGACAGACTCGAAGCCTCACCACCTTGACTAACCAATTTTCTGGGGGAAACACTGCTGTGTGTAGTCTTCAAATAAACTAGCAAAACAATATGAAAGCAAGGCTGAACACGAAGTACAGATTAGAAAATCTTTTCAGTTATTTGTCTATTTGTAGCAGGACGAAAAAAGCCCCCTCTTAACATTGCCATTTGACTCAGGCTCAAGCTTTCCATACAAAATTCCCACAGAGCATACACAATGCTGAGATTCTCATTCATCCAGGTTTTCTTTCACAGCCAATAGTATTTGGCAAGAAAAAAAAAGTATTTAATGAACTCAAGACCGTAGAAAAGCCACTGGAGTGGAAGAAGGGACTTGAGTTTTTACTAAATGAATTTTTTCATCACCAGCCAAGATGGCTAGTAAATGCTAATCTTACTAGCAAAACACACACACACACACACACACACACACACACACACACACACACACACACACACACACACACACACACACACTTATGGATGAAATTGGCTAGTAAGTTGGTCTTTTCTTAGCCTGGCGATGCCATCCTATGCACTTCCACCCTAAAGATTTTGGTTTGATGGAGTCAACAGTGGGCTTTTGCCCAGGTTAGTCTTTTCTGCCAGCCAAACTGGAATTTCACCAGCATTTGGCCGGTTGGCTGGTTTTACTTTAGAGCGCTGTTTACAGCCTTTGAACTTCCACCTGTTCTGACCACTATGTCTCTTCTTATTGAAATGCACCCAAAACAGGCCAGTGTTTACGAATGGGACTCGGAGACGCAGGGCTGGATCCTGGGCTCGTTCTTCTACGGGTACATTGTGACGCAGATCCCCGGCGGCTACCTGGCCCGCAAGTACGGCGCCAAGTGGCTCCTGGGCTTCGGGATCCTGGGCACCACCATCTTCACGCTGCTCACACCCGTGGCAGCAGACCTGGGGGCCGGCTACCTCATCGCCGTGCGCGTGCTGGAGGGCATCGGCGAGGTACGTGTGCCAAGATTCAAGACTCCTTTTTTTATTCACCATGAGGGAAATTTGTCTGTTGTAGTGTGTCTTTTATGTGCTCTCAGAAGCAGATATTATCCAGTCTCGGAAACTTGTGTATATGTAAAAAAAAAAAAAATGAACGAGGCGTCGAGTGGAAAATATTACATGGGGGGCATTCATGTCTGCTAAGTTCCCATTTCCATGTTTGGTACTTATCATAATTCCCCGTGCACATGAATGCACCATAAGAGTGTGGTTGTGCAGTTTTTATTTTTAAATCGTTCCGAGGGAGATTTATCTTGGACATGCATACCATAGCTGTAGCATAGCACAACACATGTCGGCGCAAAAAAAAAAAAAACACAACACAGAAATAAAATAATGCATGAAGTGCATACTTAAAGTGCATACCTACCGTGCCCTCATACATACATGAGGCAGCACTAGGTATGCTCTTAAAGGGACACTGTGCAGGAAATGGTCAAAAAAGGTACTGCAACTATGCTGCTCATTGAACCTGGGCTGCCTATTGCCAAATTTGATCTTTTCATGAAAGTGTACTAAGTAATAAACTAATATTTTGTATTATGGCCCAAGTACAGTAATTTTTTGAGCTAAAAATGGATATTCCTGGACATTCAAAATGGCGGACGATGGAGAAGATCCCCCTTTCATGTATGAAAAGTGCAATTCTTCCAGTCATAATGAATAATATCGGCCGGCCGATATATCGGGCCGATATTTGCCTTTATTAAGTGTATCGCATCGGCCGATACGCAGGCGGTTTTTGCCGATACGCCCACCCCGAGATTTTGACTACAGACGGGCAGCTATGTTGCTGGCAGACCCGCAGCACGCTGCTGCGTCACCCTCCCCCTCTCATTGAGTAAAGTAAACAGCCTTGCAGGCTGCCACAAAGTTTTAGACTTTCAGACGCATAATATTTTAATGTGGACACTGAATGACAAGGCATGTGCATGCAATAGGCCTAAAGGGAGAATGTTTCAGTTCCATCCATTTCCTGTACTAATTTTAATTCCCTGGTTCATTATCCAGTCAATAATCACCACCATTTGCCATCTTTTACCTACCGTTGTAACTGTCTACCGTGTCTAATTTCCACCGCCTTTCAAAACGTGCATTTCATACCGTCATTCATTTATCAACTTCAATCTATTAGCGACATCTAATAGGTAGCAAACACCACTTGCAAACTGGCTAAATTAAAATATTGTAAACCATTTCTGTAGCATTTAACCAACCAGCAACGAGGGTAAACTACTGTTTTTATTTCCCTGGTTCATTGTTCGGTCATTTATCACCCCCATTTGCCATAACATAACTCTTACCTAGCGTTGTAACGAGTGCCTTCCAGCATGTTTCAGTGTACATTTCCACCGCGATTCAAAACGCGCATTTCGTAGCGTCATTCATTTATCAACTTCTGTTTAGCGATCTCCAATGAGTAACAAACATCACTTGCAAACTGGCTATTTCAATTCATAGAAGTTTAATTGTTTAGAAATACTGTGTAAAACATTTCTGTAACATTTAACTGACCAGGTCACCGGCATGCAACCACTTCCTCGTTCAGCAACAAGTGAATGTTCCAATCTGTGTAAAATAGAGGGGTGTCCGCCGTTTGACGGACCAAACCATTTTGAACAGGGGTGTTTTTGCTGGTGGGATTCTTTGCAATGTATTTTATAATATGATAATAAGAACATGTTTTTTTTTACTTGTCTATGTGTTTTGTTTGCATTTCTTTGGTTTGTTATTTTGGGCTTTTGTTTGTTATTTAGTTGATTTGATTTTTTTTGGCCCTAGTAAATCAAGTACACCTATACAGGTGAAAAAATAGGCATAAATATTTAAACCCATAATAATCTTGGGGTCATCCCCAACATTTTTCAAATTTACAGTCAAGCTCTATGCTATTGTACCACTGTCAAGCCACAGTCCTTTGAATTTTTAATGCCTTATGTATACCTTTTTAGGTGGCTATAATGAAAAACTTGAAAAACTAGTTGCTCAGTGTGCTTTGTAGGCCTACATGACAGTTTTTTCCCTGTTATTCATGTTATGGTGTGATGAAAAGGTGATGGGATAGGATTTTTTTTTAAAATGATACAGTACTGATTTTTGTCATTTTTAACACTTTTTAACAATATCGGCATCGGCGTATCGGGTATCGGAAATCGGGTATCGGCCAAGGGTGATGGAGAAAATATCGGTATCGCATCGGCCATTAAAAAACCTGTATCGGTCGACCCCTAATAATGAATACTTTGAATTTAATGGTGGTGGTAAGTATTCATGAAAAAGGTAACATTAGTGAATGGGTAGCATGGATTCTGGAAATAAACACCTAAAAATCTCACACAGTGCACCTTTAAAGTATGCCCTTTATGCAACTCTATGATGGCACCCTATGTCTGTTTTCCTCTTGTTGCATCATGTGTTGTGTGTCCTGTTGTAAGGGTGTCATGTGTTTTGTGTCCTGTGGTAAGGGTGTGGTTGTGTATCTACCTTCCATTGTCAAACACTACAGTTGGCATCATTTTATCTGTAAATAGAGGGAAGGTGCGTTTGTGTCACTCGATCTATTCAATGTGCATTGCAACCCTCGAAAATGTATTCCACTGGGCTGTCCCTTTTTTTTTAAGTCTGGCTGAGCCAGATCAGCACTATTTTATGCAAACCTCAGAAATGCTATCTCTGTCCATTCTCTTCTGAAGTAGAGCCTTCTCCCCACAAAAAAGGAAATTTCTCAACATGCACAAATGTACAGTACAGGAGCCCCTTCGCTTTTGTAGGAGACGTGCTTGTGAAAGATTGAAGGGGTTGTATTACAAACGCACTTGATAAGCAGCAATGGTCTGTCATTGCCTCTGTTGTGCAAACTGATACCACAGTTGCATCCACCACCAATGTCCTTGATAATGCGGTTTGAATGCAATGCACATTTAGAATTCCTTGTCTTGATTTAGATGCTGGTGTTTTTTTTTTACTGCCGTTGTTTGTGCCATTAAGCATCCGTGTGTACATGGTTTAATATGATTTATTATATGGTGTGACGTCATCGGTCGAATGCTCCATTCATTTCAACGGGGCTCCCCAACGTTCGCACGTCTGTTATTTTTCGATAACGGACGGGTTGGTCTATAACAGACCGCTGTCAATGGCAACAAGACTTTTCACTGCTAAAGCGACTTTTCAACAAGACTCTAATCAGCTGCTGTGATAGACAACACCTGTTGTCCTGGCTATAGCTGTTGCCTAGCGGTGTTCCACAACGGCACTGTTTTGTTTTGCGCAGCAACAATCTTTTGACATTAAAAACTATAATAGACTTAACATTAAATAGGCCTAAAGAAATGTCCCCGCCATGTGTGAATCATTTAAGTATATCCATATAATAAGCGGGTTAACTTTCGGCGAGTCGGTCGCTTTGTGGAATAGCAGCACTTCAGAGAGAACAAGACCCCTCCGCTCCGCGTCGGGGTCTAAAGATTCTCTCTGTCGTGCTGCTATTCCACGGTAGCGACCTTCTCGCCGAACGTTAACCCTTACTTAATGGTGCATTCCAATCCAAACTAGTAGGAGATTGCACTTTTCCCACCTGCACATTTCAGCTCCCGTTCCTGGCAGTTGAAGTTGGAGTTCTACAAGCATTGTAACCACCACAGGTCTACCTATAGAGGTATTTTCATGTGAGCCAAAAGAGCCATAATAGCTATTATTTCTGTTGTGTTACATTCATATCGACATAATATCATGCTATAACATGAAGAAGATGTTGTGTTACAATGGCTGTCTCTGGAACAACCGCACACAAGAGAAATAAAGTTACACTTATTTGTTGTCATTTTAAGTTACGGCTCCATGGGCGAAGCCATTATCCTCCGACTTCAATTTGTTTTTAGGGAGGAGTACAGTCAGGTCCCCGCAGTTCACCAGTAGGAGCTCCCACTTTGACTGGCGTTCAGATACATTTCTCATAGTTGGAGTTGGGAGAAGTGCAATCTCCTACTAGTTAGGATCGGGTCTGGAATGCACCAAGTGTACTGGAGATAGGAATTGGTCCGCTTACCTTCAAGAAGGAAACGTTTGGGTGTGATTACAAGAACTATAAAGCTAAAGCAGAAAAAAATTCAATCCCAAGCTTATTCTTAATTCCTAATTCATTAATTAAACAATGTCCACAGGCGTGTTTCGCCCTTAAAGCCATCAATGCTGGCTCAAGGGCCGGCATGCGTCAACGGTGGACATGGTTTAATAAGCTTGTGTGTGTGTGTGTGTCTGTATGTGTGTGTGTTTGTGTTTGTGTTTTCTTCTTCTTTAAGTTAATCCGAATTAAGCAACTCAGCATTTTCTCCCAATGCCAAGGCAAAGAGTGCCTTTGTTGTGGTTGTGGTTGGTCAGTTGCTAATGCTATGTTCCCTTTTGCTAGAGGGTCAGTCGCTAATGCTATGTTGCTGAGCTAATTGTATGTTTCCTATTGTTAGGGGGTTACGTTTCCTGCCATGCACGCTATGTGGGGTTGCTGGGCCCCCCCACTGGAACGCAGCCGGCTGCTCACCATTTCCTACGCAGGTACCGGCAGTAACTCCATACACTTTGCTCTGGTGTGGATGATGTCCAAAGCATTGATTCATTCAGTACTGTTTTGTGACTGCGGACATGTTTTGCATTGTGTTTTCAAGTCACGACAGGTCAAGTCAGCTTTATAATAATAATAATTATAATAATGATAATAATTGTAATAATAATAAAGACAATTATAATAGTACATATTTTTGTATTCAAAGCCGCTTTATCCATTTCTATTATTATTATTCTATTATTATTATTATTATTATTATTGTTGTTGTTGAGTTAGGTGTGTTATAAAGCTTGTTGTATGCCCAGGTCATACAAGGAAATTGAAATAACATTTCTCTCTCCCATGCAAAGGCATAGACATACACATAACGGGTCAGGACAGGACTTTTGAAAACAATCACTTAGAATTGTCAGAATAAATGAATAAAATTAAAGGCAAAATGCAATGTTCTGTGAGTCTCATGCAGTGCCAAATTGCGTGGCTATGCATTGCAGTGCTGGAAGGCAGATTTAAATGCTGCCTGCAGCTTATACACCATTAAGCTTACATCCAGGGTTGTGTAACTGTCTTCTTTTGTTTTGCAGGAGCTCAGTTGGGGACTGTGGTTGCCCTGCCGTTGTCTGGGATGATTTGCTTTTATCTTGACTGGACCTATGTCTTCTACTTCTTTGGTAAGCCTCTGCTCTTGAGTGCTGTGGAGGAGGATGCAATGAATATACGCATAGTGCTAGCCACCATTGCCACATCATGGATTTGTGCAGCCTACAGTAACCCTAACAATCCAATGTGCTTTATCATAGCTTCACAAAAACGCAAAACCGTGTGATCATGTTTATGGCTAGTGAATGAACAAAGCAATGTCATTTCACGATCTCGTTTATTGCCTGCACATGACAACCTGATGTCTGCATTGTTGATCTGGGGTCTATACCAAGGAGCTGGCTCAGGAGCAAACCAGGTTAAGTTTAGAGGTAAATCATTTAATGGAAGAGCCTGGATTCCTCATTTTCATAAGAAAATGAGAACTTCAGGCTCTTCTATTCGATGATTTACCTCTGAACTAAAGCTGGTGTACTCCTGAACCAGCTTTTTAGTATACCCCTCTGATCTTGTAGTAGGTAGTGTGCTAACAGAGAGAGTATGAATGAGATATTTTAACTGTTTTCTCCCTCTAGCCTGTGCCCTCAGCCGGGATCTTTCTATAATAATAACATCTGTTCCTTTAACCCATTGATGCTGGATGTTGTGTTGCGCAGCATTGGCCCTGGTGCCTGGAGCTGCATGACGCAACATTCAGGGACAATTTTATTAAAAACCTTGGTATGTTAGAGCTGAATGAACACATTCTAATGCAAGATGAGGGTCTTGGGGTTTAAATGCAACTTATTGCACGTTTTTATGTGCTTCAGAGGCTAAGATATTTACGTTTTTATAGGCTACTACTAGGGCAACTTTTCTTAAAAAGGGCTTAGGCATTCAGCAGCCTTTTTTTGCAGGTGTTTTAGGCATCAATGGGTTAAATGCCATTTCCCCTTGCTCAGTCATTCATTGCATTACACTGGTCTCAGGGAGGGTGATGTTGCTGCATGATTAACTCAATTCCCAAAGCATTCCCACGCTTTCATAGTCACGCTCTTAAAGATTAAGCTCTGCCTTAGTGTTTTATACCTAAACCTCTGATTTCATTTTTCCTTTAAAACACATTGTGCGTGAGTGCGTGCGTGGGTGTCCACGATGCATTTGTGTACATGCTATTTGGCATTTGTTTTCATATTTCCTTTAATCTCTCTCTCTCTCTCTCTCTCTCTCTCTCTCTCTCTCTCTCTCTCTCTCTCTCTCTCTCTCTCTCTCTCTCTCTCTCTCGTTTGCAGGAGCTGTTGGCTTGGTCTGGTTCATCTTATGGGCTGCGCTGGTCAGCAACACTCCCAGCACACATCCCAGAATATCTGAACGAGAGAGACTCTACATCACCGCCTCACTCAAACACGAGGTAGACTCCTCTCTCTCTCTCTCTCTCTCTCTCTCTCTCTGAGGTCTCTAGTCATGGGGAGTGGTGTTTGAACAGCGCATACTACGATATGATACGATTAGACTTTATTTTCAGTTTTCACTGGCATTCATTTTGCGCCCCTGAGCAACACTCGCTTAAGACAGGACATACACATAACATCACATCACAAGACTATTGCACAACCAACAAAAACGGAGGACACAGGCCTATGTACAGACATGCACGCATACATACATTACGTACAACCCACATAACTTGAGATCCTACCAACATGGAGTGGTAACTGGATAAAGATCTACAAAGTACTCCCAGATTGTGTTTTGTTGGCTGTTTGTTGATACTGTTAAATACGGTGAGTGTTAAATAATAATGTCAAGTCAAGTTTATTGTCAATTTCTTTACATGCACTGGTCATACAAAGAATTTGAAATTGCGTTTCTTGCTCTCCCATGCAGACATAGACTAATCTAGGTAAGGACATAGACAGTATAGACATAGACAGTACTCATACATGGACATAGACAGTATGGACGTAGACATTGCTCATACAGACATTTAAAGTGCAAGACTGGACAACAGAAGACTTGTAGAGAACATACATTAAGAGGAGGTATTTTGTTGTTCTTTTTCTAAAAGTCCTTTATAGCGTTCTGACATAGTAATAGTAGCATTTGAAGAAATAAATAATTAAAAAAGGTTTTTATTAAATACACCAGCAGCAGTATGTGTGTGTGTGTGTGTGTGTTTGTATGTGTTTTGTGTGCGTGTGCGTGCGTGTGTGTGTGTGTGTGTGTGTGTGTGTGTGTGTGTGTGTGTGTGTGTGTGTGTGTGTGTGTGTGTGTGTTTAGTGCAGGTAGAAAGTGCGGTGTGCGTCTGTGTGTGTGTACCTGTGTATGTGTGTGTGTGTGTGTGTGTGTGTGTATGTGTGTGAGTATGAGTTGTGTGTCAGTGTGTGTATGTTTGGGTTTAGTGCAGAAAGTGCAGTGTGCTTGTGTGTGTGTGTGTGTGTGTGTGTGTGTGCGTGTGTGTGTGTGTGTGTGTGTGTGTGTGTGTGTGTGTGCATGTGTATGTTTTGAGTTAGTGCAGGTTGAAAGTTCAGTCACAGATGTAGTAGTGCAGGTGGAATGTTCAGTCGCAGATATGGTGGTGGGGATGAGGGGGGGGAGCGTTGTCAGTGGCCTGGCTGGCTAGAGGCTGACAGTGAAGGGAGAGTGGGTTGAGTGTTCAGTATCTTGATTGCTTGATGCATCGTGCTGCTTGCAAGCCTGGTGGTACGGGAACGGAGGCGCCTGTACCTCTTTCCAGAGGGCAGGAGGCTGAACAGTTTGTGTGCAGGGTGGCTTGTGTCTTTGATGATCATCAGTGCTTTTCGGGTGAGGCGTGCGGTGTAAATGTCCTGCAGGGAGGGGAGTGGTACTCCAATGATCTTCTTCGCTGTGTTCACAACACGCTGGAGTGTCTTCCTGTTTTTCTCCGTGCAGCTTCCTCCCCACACTGTGATACAGCTGGACACGACGCTCTCTATGGTTCCTCTGTAGAATGTTGTCATGATGGAGGGTGTAGCACTTGCCTTCTTTAGTTTGCGCAAGAAGTAGAGACGCTGATGGGCCTTCTTCGCCAGTGATGTAGTGTTGGTGGTCCAAGAGAGGTCGTCGCTGATGTGCACTCCAAGGAACTTGGTGCTGCTCACTCTCTCCACTGCATCACCGTCGATGGTCAGTGGTGGCAGTTGTTTTTGGACCCTCTGAAAGTTGACAACAATCTCCTTGGTCTTGTTGACATTCAGCAGGAGGTTGTTGTCTTTGCACCATCTGGCCAGCAGGTCTACTTCTTCTCTGTAGTGGGTCTCATCGCCCTTAGTGATGAGGCCCACCAGTGTTGTATCATCCGCAAACTTCACTAGATGGTTAGTGCTGTGGGTCGTTGTGCAGTCATGTGTCAGCAGCGTGAACAGCAGGGGGCTGAGAACACAACCTTGCGGAGCCCCCGTGCTCAGGGTCAGGGTGCTTGAGGTGTTATTCCCTACCCGTACTGCTTGTGGTCTCTGCATCAGGAAGTCCAGCAGCCAGTTGCAGAGGGAGGTGCTGAAACCTAGTTTGTCCAGTTTTCTGATGAGTTGTTGTGGTATTATGGTATTGAATGCTGAGCTGAAGTCAATGAACAGCATTCTCACATATGAGTCTTTATTGTCCAAGTGGGTGAGGGCTGGATGGAGGGCAGAGCAGATTGCATCCTCCGTGGATCGCTTGGCTCGGTATGCGAACTGGTAGGGGTCCAGGGTGGGGGGTAGGGTGGCTTTGATGTGTGACAGGACTAGCCGTTCGAAGCACTTCATGATTATGGGCGTCAGTGCTACAGGACGGTAGTCATTGAAGCATGATGGTGATGATTTCTTCGGCACGGGTATGATGGTAGCAGCTTTGAAAAGTGATGGGATGACTGCTTGCTCCAGAGAGATGTTAAAGATGTCTGTGAAGACATCCTTCAGCTCTTCTGCACAATCCTTCAACACTCGGCCAGGTATGTTGTCTGGGCCAGCTGCTTTGCGTGGGTTGATGGTGGCCAGTGTCCTCTTCACACTGGCAGAGGACAGGTACAGGGGTTGATCATGGGGGGGAGGGGGAGTTTTCTGTGGATGAGTGTCATTTTGTGCTTCAAAACGGGCAAAGAAACTGTTCAGGTCGTTTAGCAGAGAGGTGTTGTTGTCACAGCTTCGTGGTGCGGGCTTATAGTCCGTGATGGCCTGTATGCCCTGCCACAGGCTCTGTGCATCTCTGCTGTCTTTGAAGTGTGTTGTTATTTTGTCCGAGTATTCCTTTTTTGCTTTCCTGATGCCCTGGGACAGGTTTGCCCTTGCTGCTTTTAGGCCAGCTACGTCTCCTGCTCTGAAGGCTTTGTCTCTGGCCCTCAGCAGTCTGTGAACGTCTCCTGTGAACCATGGCTTCTGGTTGGCCCTGGTGGTGATGCGTTTTATTTCTGTAACATCATCAATGCATTTTGTGATGTAGGAGGTCACGGTGTCTGTGTACTCCTCAATGTCAATGTGGTTGCTGTGGGTGGCAGCTGTTTTGAACATGTCCCAATCTGTGGTTTTAAAGCAGTCTTGTAGTCGTGACACGGCTCCCTCTGGCCATTTTCTCACCTCCTTCAGAGCTGGTTTGGTGAGTTTTACCTTTTGTCTGTAGGCTGGCAGTAGCAGAATCGTTAGGTGGTCTGATAGGCCGATGTGGGTGTCTAATTGTGATGCAATGTTGAATGATGATAAAGTGTGATGAGTGCATGATGGGTGTTTAAAATGTCAGTGAAGAAGCCTCATGGTGATTCTAATGGCTTTTAGCCAGAGTCAATATTAAGGTGTTCCGTGAATATTATTTGCAGTATATTGCAAATAACACAACTGACTGTGCAATGTAAATTTTGGTTATATACTTATTATTATAGTTGTCAATCAGCACAATGTGTGTGTGTGTGTGTGTTTTTTTTTTTTATCGTGTTAATTGATTTTTCCAAAAATGTTACATAAAAATCACATACATGTCCTTACTTTTTTGTAGCTCTCTCCAACCTCCGACTATATCCCCTGGGGTTCCATATTCACGTCGTTGCCATTGTGGGCTATAGTAGTTGCCCATTTCTCCTACAACTGGACATTCTACACACTGCTCACCCTGCTCCCAACCTACATGAATGACATACTGGGTTTCAGCATAAAACAGGTAAGAGGACATTTATCACTTTGAATAATTAGAGATAATATTCTGATACTTTATGAGTCACTAAATGGCTTAGGCCCTACATATATTGTAGACATAGAGCAATATCATCCTAATAAATGTCTTGGATCTTCAGTCTCCTCTACTGGTTGTGCCTAGGGTCAAATCCTGACAGGGTGAAATGTTATTTAGTCATTATGTTGCAGCCAGCTTTCTGTTCCTAGAACTGCCCCAACAGTATCTTGATTTAAAAATACATTAAAAACGACTTTATTTGCATCTGCTTTTGGTGATAGTTACCTACTATCTATAATACAATATATTTTTTTCTTCTCTTTTTTTTTCTTTCTCTACTCTCTAGCACATTGAATGACAGATTGATTGATTGTGCTACATAAATAATTTTGATTGATTGATTGACAATATTGCTTGTTGGTGCTGATTGGGGTTTTTGGCTGTCCAACTCATTTTTTGCTGGAAAAAACCCTTAACTTCTACTTAACAACCACTTTGTATTTTAGTAACAAATTAAATGCAGATTAATTGCATTTCAGGACCAACAATCTTTATCGTGGATGCTCTGCTGCGAACAAACAGCAAAGCCTAACAGCATGTTTACATTTCTGTGATGTGTGAAGAAAAAGGAGTCGCACACAGGAGCTTGATGCTGTTCAGTGAAACTGTATTAAAAGCCGAAAATAAAGAGAAGCCAAAACAAAAAGTGGGATGCAAACGTTTCTGGTCTAGCCCACCATCACCCTAGTTTCTGTCATTTTTCTGTCATGTAAAAGTGTGATGGGTTTTTAAAATTATTTTTTTCATTGACCTGCTGCGTTTGCGTTTCGCCGTGTTTCAGAATGGCATGCTGTCTGCCCTGCCGTACCTGGGGTGCTGGATATTCGCCCTGCTGGGGGGCCAGATGGCGGACTACTTTAGGGAGACCTGTCTCTTCCGCACCGTGGCCGTGCGCAAGGCCTTCTCCATCATCGGTGAGTCACATTTGTCATTTTTTAAATGTGATGTAATGGGGTTTTTTTCTATCTGTATTGGCCATGATAGAGCTATAGCTGCTGAAATGGCAATGAATGTTAACAATCAATCCATCAATCATCGGTGAGTCGCCCGGCATAAATGATTGTGGCGATTAGTGATGCATGCAAGAAAATTGAGCAATGTGATGCAATGCGGATGTCACTTCTGCATTTTGGGAGCTTATCAGTCTTGCAGACAGTGGTAGAAAATCTGAGGTGATGGTTACACGTACTGTATGTGGAAACTTCTCTCAACTTTTTCGTTTCTTGACTTTATTTTCCTCTGATGCCATGGCTTGCCTTTCCCATGAATTAATGGATCAATTAAGTTTGTGTTGCTTCTCTTTGCTTGCTTCTCTTTGCTTAATTCACCTGCATGGCCTCATCACCTGTGTCTTGCTGCAGCAAACAAAAAAGTATATCATAATGTCGTGGAGCTATTGAGCAAAGTGTGATGCGGTTTCATCACATCGTTCATCTTAGGAGCAGGGCTTGACATAAACTTGTTCCTCACTTTTGGCAGTGGCTAGTGGTTCCAGAATCAGCAGCTATTTGGCCTTTCAACTAGCCACAGTTTTGGTGTCAGTATAATTAGACACATTTTCATTACCATGATACATCTAAGCTCAGAAAATGAAGTGATAAGACAATGAGTGCTAGTATGGACGTAGTGTGTTAAATGAAACTACCTACAATCAGGGCTCTAAATTAACTTTTTCCACCACCAGCCAATTTGGCTAGTAGACATTTTTTCTTGCTAGCCAAATGGAAGGTCAACTAGCCATTTTTTTCTCACCAAAATAAACCATGCGTTAATTATGTTGCTTTTAATTATTTTATTAAACTAGGCTATGTCCTCAACACAGATAAACAATATAAATATTATACTCAATATAATTCAGTCTATTCTATAATTATTTAGTAATTATATTTGTATTACCTGCATTTCATTATTTTTCATTCCCTTTCCATAAACTGCACAGACAGCCAAACACTAGCCTATTACCTCACACACCATCACCCAAACCTCATACAGTATAGGCACAAACACAGCATGCCTTCAACACTAATGTCACACACATACCAGACTTTCAACATACACTAGCCAAACACACACACAACCAAACACTGCAAAACCACATATCCCCTACACAGCATCACTTCACACACAGTGGGCCAAATACCATGGACAATGCACAGAAGACAGGTGAAGGGGAGAAGAGATGAAGGGAGGAGAAGGACAGGAGACACCCGCGCGCGCGCGCGCGCACACACACACACACACCTACACAGTGCGTGAATGATGTCTGCATTGTGTGTATATGCTGCTGCTGCGTGACACCTTCAAGTTCCTCCAGGTCAAATTAATATTAGGTTTACTTACGATGCGCTTGGAATGACAATTACCGTTACGCTATGTCAACTAGATATCCAATAACACCACGGACACCACGCACCAGGCTACCACGCACCAGGCTACTTTGTTACTTTCGTCGCTAGTTTTTGTTATCTTTTTTTTCACTTACTCGTATATCCATGTCAAACTCGTGCAGGGTCTTTGCGATGGCGTGGGCGTTATTAGGAAACGACAACTCCATCGTTTGTAGTTGCGAGGACCTCGCAAATATCAGACGGCTTCTGACGGCAACGACACTGTTTTGACAGACAGCTGTCCTGTCCCTTCACTCACTCACGCCGTTTTCGCTCCATCAATACTCTATTTCACCGTCACAACAGTTACGCTGCTATTACTTGCATTCATCGACACATAACCGTGATTTAACCACTGCCACATTATTTTTCATCTGACAAACCTACGAAACCAAAGTAATCGGCGCTAGTCCGCTCATTGAACATATTTTATTAACACTAGTTCGAGCGGCGCGCGGGTATCAAACACACAGCCAATGGATGTGAGGCTGCCTTATTGTGATTAACGGTCAGCCAATGGGTGTGGGCTACATCATGACGGTAGGACTAATGTTCATGGGTAATGTAGGCGACGTTTTAACGCTCATCAGACGGCAGCTACAGATCTGTGCGGGCAGCTGTTTAACGTTCAGTCGGGCGCGCGCTACCGGCCAATTTGGCTAGTGGATGATTTTTTCTACCAGCCAAAATGATTTTTCACCCGCATTTGGCGTGTTGGCGTGCGTTAATTTAGAGCCCTGCCTACAATATATCAGACTAATGCAATCTAAGTTATCTTTCTTGAACCTAAATATAAAATAAGGTGCAAAAACAGGATCCACACTACTGCGATATGTCATACCAAAGAATAACTTACTTGCTGGTTAATGCCAAAGACTGAAGAACAAATTTACGTAAGGTCTCACGTGTGACCAAATTGTTCATGCTCTGCCTGTTATTGTGAGGATGACTTTCTACATGTGTGTGAGAGAAATTTTGCATTTCTGACACATGAGTTCAAAACATTTGTCATATGCATGCTAATAAGTACACTGTGATGTTAACAGTCGTGTTTGTTGTGCATGGTTAACTTTCACTTGGTCATAAGCCTGCATTGCTGCTGTAGTTGCTGCACTGCTGTCGAATTTCATGGCTTTGTATTAGCTGTGGCCATCTTACATCACCATCGTAAAGACACTTAGCTACAGGAAAGACACAAATGCTATTTCATGCGAAACCACCTTGCTTGCGGATTTGGAGGTTTCAAGTTTAGCCTTCCAGCTTGTCATAAGGAAGCGTGATGTGCTTTATCATCGTGAGTGTTAAAGGGCATTTTCACACTTGGTCCCTTTCAGTCAGTGACTCAGCATTTTTTGCAAATATGTGAACACTCCAAAGCTTACCCAGACACCTCGGAGACCTTTGTTGACGTGGTCTATGTACGGTTCGCCAAAGAATCCTAACAAGTTACATCTGTGACTAGGTGTAATCACCAAAGAAGAGCTCTAGAGGACCGGATGTGATCAAAATGAGGACTGTTATCCCGTTAAAGCCTTTTCATAATACACTTACAATGTGAAGACGAACTGTTTTTCTGTTGGTTCACTTACAGATGACTGAATTCGGACAGTATGTGAAAAATACCATAGGTTTTCAAAAGCAGAATTGGAAGCTTGCCCCTTTACTTGGAGCCCCTGCAAGAGGACAACTGAGAGTGGAAGTAGGGAAGTAGCAGAATAGGCAGGTCTTTATTTACTGTCATGATCATAAAATGGCCGGAGTATAATAACACCTCCTCCGGTTATTGATTAACCAAACTGGAGCTACTGTATGTTGGTCCAAGGCAGATGGCAGATGTCTTTCCATCTATCAGTCTGCCTGTACGGGGCAGCTTTGACATTAACACTGCTTATAGGAACTACGAGATGACCTCACTTTTTAAAGACGGGAATTTAAAAGTCTGGTATAGCGTATAACTTCAATGTCTTCAAAAAAGTATTTCATTTTTTTTAATGAAATGCTTACATTAATTAATTAATTTATTTATTCATTGTTTTGGACCCCAGTTAAGTGTTGAGAACACTACTCACCTGTGGATGTGATTACATGTAAAGCTGATGTGGACCACTGAACAAATGAACTCAAAATGTAGATTTATCATGTCATAGCAGCAGGAAAATAAGAGATATTTATGTCCCTGGTTAGGTGACATAGTTGACAATGATATTTAAGCGATATTTAACCCATTGTGTCCTGGAAACACATATACGCTGCATTCAGGATTTTGTGGTTTGAGCTGTTTTATTAAAAATGTGGGTAAGTTAGAGATGAATGAACACATTCTAAGGCAAAATGAGGGTCCTAGCCTTCAAATGTAACTCATTTCATGTTTGTATGTGCTTCGGAGGCTGAGATATTTAGGATTTAATAGGCTGAGGGCACCCTTTCCCAAAAAGGGCTTAGGACAAAATGGGTTAAGTGATTCTTTTGTCTTTTATGCAAGGCCTATCCTCACAGTCTCCTCAGGGTCATTAGGAGGGAAGGCAGCGAGTAAAGTGAGTAAAGTGATATGAAGGAGAGTGGAAGTAGAGAAGCCAGGCAGGAAGACAGGCAGCTGGATGGATGTAGGCAGGGCCAGATTAACATAGCCTGGGGCCCCTAGGCTACATGTTGCTGTAGGCCCCCACGGAAGGCAAATTCCTTTAAAAAAATGACATAGACTGCATCACAATTCCAGACCAAGAGGAGTAATTGGTAAGATTATAACCATGTCCTGACACGGTACACTAAATGATCAATATCGCATCTTGTCACAATTCTCCAATTATGTTGACATTTCCCACCATTTGGGCAACTGGGGGGCCCTTGGCCGGTGGGGGCTCCTAGGCTGTAGCCATATGCAGCCCTGTGTGTTATTCCGGCCCTGGATGTAGGAAGTGTTGTGTTGTGCTGAGCTGAGCTGTGCTGAGTCTAATGTGCTGTGTCAGGACTAGGGGGTCAGCTGATCAGACCAGCCGGTGGATCACGGATCCGGACGTGGCAATTGAGGTCAAGATAAAAGCATAATCCAAGCTGCCTTGTGTGTGTGACTTGTGCTAAAAGCACGCAAAGAAACCAAACCTCGGTCACAGAAGAATAAAAAACGTGTTTTTAATGTTCAGAACGTGATGCATTGTGGCTGAACATGATGGGGGTTTGCTATATTTAGTGTCTGGCACAGACTACACTGACACAGACATTTTTAGTCTCTGTTCTCCATTTTTAGACAATATGATGTCGCCTCACCACAGCTCTGCTGATGTCACCTAAAACCTACTTGCCTTTGAAGCGAGCCAGGCCAAGCCATATGCAAAAGCAGAATTCAAACCAACCTTGACCACTGTCGACATGGCTAGACATCGAAGACATTGGCGAGCATTCGTTTGATAAATAGCTTATGTGTTATTAATCTGCTAATTATCTACATAGTAATAAATAGTAGATACAATTAGAAGTGCATTGAGACCATGATTCTGCCCTGTAAAAATACAAATTGGATTGAAGACATGGCGAGCATTCGTTTGATAAAAAGTTCTTGTGTTATTAATTTGCTAATTATCTACACATTAATAAGTAATACAAAATTAGAAGTACATTGAGATATCATGATTCTGCCCTATAAAAATACAAATTTAGTTTATCGCATACTGAATTGAACCATAAACATTCCTGAATTAAACAAGGAACATGATATACTATGTACAATAAAGACCTACAATTCTATCCAACAATCAAATGACTGTATTTCTGGGGCCATAAGTGCTTCTTGCTTTGCACATAGTTTGAGACTGCCAAGAGGAGGAGGACGCAAGAGTAATGTTGTTGTGCAAAGAGAGTAGATTAGAGAAAGAGTATTCAAACCCAATGCAAAGGAGTGTGTTCAAGTTTGGTGTGCATCCCAATATGTGACCTTGCTTCCTCCACTTGTGCTTGTCTCCTCGTCCCGCCTCCTGGCCCCTCCTCCGTGGAGATAACGATAAAGTTTCCCAGCTGTCAGCCTCGCCACAACAACTTTTGAGGGACTGTTTTTCATTCACCATCCCAATTGCAAATGAGAAAAAGACTTAACAATTGAGCTTTTGCAAGATATTGAAATATAATGCTGTTGTCAGTGATGTCATCATGACGAGAAGCAAGTGGAGGAGGCAAGTGGAGGAGGCAAGGTCGCATATTAAAACGCACTCTTGGTCTCCTAAGGGGGCGCTGTTTCCTCCTCCTTCTTCTCTTTCTGTGGCATTTGGTGACAGCTTGCATAAGATGTGCGCTACCGCCATCTGCAGTGCCAAGGGAACTCCCATTTATTCTCAACCTAAAGCCTCCAAAGGTCTCCTAACCGCAGATCTCGATTAATGGGGCGTTCACATGACATCACACGGATCCAGGAGATGCAATGGTATTGAAGTATCTTACTCTAATCTACTGTCTTTGGTTTGTGTTTCCATAGGGATGGTGGGGCCTGCGGTGTTCCTGGTTGCCGCGGGTTTCACAGACTGTGACTACATCTTGGCTGTAGCCTTCCTCACCGTCTCCTCATCGCTTGGAGGCCTCTCCGCCTCGGGATTCAACATCAACCACCTAGACATCGCACCCTCGTAAGACTGCAAAAGCTTTTTGCTTTTTTTCTCTGCTTTATCTTTCTCTCTCTCTCTCTCTCTCTCTCTCTCTCTCTCTCTCTCTCTCTCTCTCTTTCTCTCCCTCTCCCTCTCCCTCTCTCTCTCGCGCGCACTACCCCTCTCTCTCTATTTCTCTCTCGCGCGCGCGCGCGCTACCCCTCTCTCTCTAGTTCTCTCTCTCTTGCACTCATTCACTCACTCACTCTCACGTGCTGGCATGTCACGTGATATTGTTTCCTAGTACATTATAGGTTGTGTATTTGGTTGCATGTCCATTATGCTGTTGTGCCACTCTTAGTCACTTGAAACACAGATCAACTTTTCCCGATTATAAAGGAATGCACAAATTCATAAAATGTATTTCGCTATGCAATATATCTTATATACTATGCAAGAAATGTATTATTCTTATTCTCCTTTGGACAGTGTCTCATATGGTTTTGACGTTGCATGTGGTTCAGAGGTTGTTCGTCAAATAGGAGCTGGTATTCTGTTTTGAAAAGAATTTAACATGTTTTTGTTTTCTGTCAACAGTTATGCGGGAATTTTACTTGGGATCACCAACTCTTTTGCCACCATACCAGGAATGGTTGGACCCGTCATCGCTAGATCACTAACAAAATCAGTAAGTCTGTCTAGAGACATACAGCTCCAGGCCACTTTATTAGAATAGCATGAAAAAGTTGATTTATTTCCATAATTCCATCAATAATGTTAAACTGTCATGGATTGTAGATGCATGGCCCAGTTGTTTAACTATTCCAATCATTCAAGTTTTTCTTTTTACATAATTTGGCCTTCCAGCTCAAAAAACCCATGAATTGGGAAATTCGCATTATTAGAATATTGTAATAAAATCACAATTTTCTTCATCAAAATTCGTTTCACATCAGTGCACATCAAATCAGTTGAAATTTGGTACTTTCTACATAACATGCAATGTTCAATACTTGGTTAGGATTCTCTCTGTCTTAATAACGGCCATGGTGCGTTTAACATTGAAGTCAATGGCAGAAACAGTGCATGGGAGTAATGGAAGGCCAGATATCCTTGATGCTTTGCCGTCAGCTGTTCTTGTTTGTTGACCTGGTGTCCCACAATTCACTCTTCAATATACCCGTTGATACCCATGCTACATTTTGGTGTTAACTCACCAGTTTAATTCTAACTCACCAGAAATAAAACCCCATTCATTTTCAATGGGGTTTCATTTCTGGTGATTTAGAATTAAACCGGTGAGTTAGCGACAAAACGTGGCATGGAAATCTACAGGGTATATTGAAGAGTTAAGTGAAGGACACCAGGTCAGCTATACAAAAACAGCTGACGGCAAAGCATCAAGGATATCTGGCCTTCCATTACTCCCATGCACTGTTTCTGCCATTGACTTCAATGTTAAACGCATCATGGCCGTTATTATTAATAATATTAAGACAGAGAGAGTCCTAACCAAGTATTGAATATTGCATGTTGTGTAGAAAGTACCAAATTTCAACTGATTTGATGTGCACTGATGTGAAACAAATTTTGATGAAGAAAATTGTGATTTTATTACAATATTCTAATGATGCGAATTCCCCAATTCATGGTTTTTTTGAGCTGGAAGACCAAAATGTGTAAAAATAAACAATTTAATGATTGGAATAGTTAAAAAACTGGGCCATGAATCTATAATCCATGACAGTTTAACATTATTGATGGAATTATGGAAATAAATAAACTTTTTCATGCTATTCTAATAAAGTGGCCTGGAGCTGTATTTCTCCCTTGCAAAAACCCCTCATAGTCCACACAAATACACTTGACTAGAATACTGTACTGTATCTTTCACTAGTTATTAGTGTACCATTTTTTTTACACTTTGCAATCAAATTCTCCAAAAGTCATTTCATATGCTACTTGAAACTATGAATGCTACAACTCTTCAGTGTTTTCACCTTGGTGTGCTGTTATAATTCCCAATTCTCATATAACTTGCACCGTGTAGGATTGTGGACAGAGTAGGTATTGCAGCTATGCAGCTTTGAAACTGTGCTGCAGTTTCCAAATTTGCCAAATTTGATATTTTCGTGAACATTTGATAAGTAATAAAGTAATATTTACTAGTATGACCAAAGTACAGCAGTCATTATGAATACTTGATGGTGGTAAGAAGTATTTGTGAAAAAGGTAACATTTGTGAATGCAAGGCACAAATTCTGGAAATTAACTACAAGTATTACATAGTGCACCTTTAATTTGGTGAAAAGCTTTTTATGTCTTTTATTCTACGATGTGGTAATGACGCATGTATTTTTTTTTTCTTTGAACATTTACAGTATTTACATGTCTCGAGAGACTCTCTCTTTTTAAATTCATATCCTGCTTTCATGTTGCCATTCTACCAGAGATTCTTTAAGTGTATCTCTTTATTCTCTCTGATTCTACCATTCTAGAACACTATTGAGGAGTGGCGAACTGTCTTCTACATCTCAGCTGGCATCAACGTCTTCGGCTCCGCCTTCTTCACCCTGTTCGGGAAGGGGGCCGTACAGCCGTGGGCGGTCCAGCGCACACACGCCCAGTGAAGCTCAAGACGAGGGAACGCTGGTCACGCCTTTTAAAGAGGATGCATGTGGTATGACCAAAAACACACAGTGGGACCCTGGACTTAGGGATCAGTCTCCACTCGATGTTATATTCGCACAATTATCAAGATCTTACAATGTTGTTTTGATTTATTATGATGTATATGTAAATGATTTTTTTTTTTTTTAACTTTTATGTTTGCAGAACACTCTGTTAATATAACAATGTAGGGTAACACTTTATTTTAATGGTTCACTATTACAGTGGGTCTATCACATTACAGTTTAATAACCAGTGTAACAATATTTAATACCATGTAATACCATGTACCAACCATAACCCTAACCCCAGATCGAAGTACAAAATTGGTACATGGTGTTACACAGTTATTACATGGTATTAAATACTAGTTATTACACGGTACCTGATGAGGTAGATCCACTGTAACAATGAACCATTAAAATAACATGTTACCCAATGTTGCCATGTATGCCATGCCATTATCTGTGTATCACCATTCCAATGATGGTGCACTGTTTTGCCTAATATTTTTCACCAGAGCTGGTGTTCAACATTCCTCATGTCTTTTTGACGGCTGTCTGGATACATGCATTTGTTGCTGTAAATGAGAGACTCCACTTGTATTTAAATGGTGGAGCAAAAGGGAACAGTAGTGTGTTTTTCCTGTTAAAGGATAGTCCACTGCACATGTGATATGTCACTTTTGGGCTAATAAGATTACATCTAAATGGATACTGGTTTGTGTAAATGTAAAGGGCATCTAAAACCCTGTGCGCTGAAATTAGTTCAGTGATTGATTTTTAACTGATTGAGATGTTCAAAAATGTGGCACATTTAAGAAAGAGGCTCCTGAGATAAAATAATGTTTCATTCTACTTCACAATTTGGTTTAGTTCAAGTGAATGGCAATGCGAGATGCTATGAAGTGCAGGTTTTGTAAATGCTAAGGGAACAGTTTAAGCTTAATAGCTTAATCAATATCAGGGCTGAAGCTGAATGCTAGTATTGAAAGACTTTGACATTGCTATTATGTTGACTTTGACATCTTTGATTATTGGATTATGGTGACGCACCACTGCACCTCTTAACGTTTGGAAGCCATAGCACATCCAATCCGTGTGTTTCAGGAAACCTTTAATGTCACAGCCTTTATTGTTCAGAAACAGGATTACGAAAGAGCAGGTATTCAGTTTGTGCTGACAGTATGCCAACAGCAATCTATAGCCACTAGCATTGTCGTGTTTGGCTCTTGGGTTACTGATTATGTGCCAGTTATTTTCTTCTCACTGAATAGCACCCATTATTTTCAACTGCAGTTGTTGATGTATGCATATATATATATGTATGTCACAAACTTTTTTGCGTGTTAGTTCCAGACATGTTGAGCTTACTGTGTTGAAATGCTGGCGGCCTGGGGGTGCATTTCTTGAAACGATAGTTGCTTACTATGTTAGCTACTTTGTTGTTTGCAATACAGTTTCCCATGGGTAACTACCCAAGTTGCTAACAGGCTAACAACTATGCTTTCGAGAAATGCACCCCTGGTCCAGTCCAATGTGGTAATCTACTCCGCATCAGTTTTGATTTAAGACGGCATATTTGGTCTGATTTTAGGAGTACTTGTCCTGTGCAATTCGCCAGGTGTCAACTATCCACTCTCTTGATGTGCCTTAAAGCAGTAAATGCACTTTTAGTTCCACCTGATGCAAGCAATCAACACTGCATATCCGTTTCCTTTTATTTTAGTCAGTCACTCATGTGGCCTATAGCGCATATAGGCATATTGTTGATGAACACGTTGTTTTCCTCTAACGCAGTGTTTCCCAACCAGGGGTACGTGTACCACTAGGGGTACGCGGGCACACCTCAGGGGGTACGCGGAAAAATGTGATAATGACAATTGAATAGAGTATAGTCATACTGGGATAAAGGAATATATAGAGAGCATGAGATAGGGGGTACTCATGTTACAACAAAAAGGCTTAGGGCGTACGCGAGTCAAAAAAGGTTGGGAAACACTGCTCTAAAGTATCTGTTATTATGCTGATGTTAGTTCACAAAGTAAGCGTGCAAGAATCTTACGAAATTGACAAAGGAAATGTTTGCAGGCTGGATTTTAGCGATGATTGCTCTGGAGGGAGCGTGTGCCCCTCATGCCTATAGGGTCAAAGATTTATAACTGGCTCAGAATACCTCAGGTGAAGGTTCAAGACCCCCTTTATTCTTTTTGTTTGTTTGTTTGTTTGTTTGTTTGTTTGTTTGGTTTAACAGTTTCATTCTTTCGTCAATGGTGGGATGTATTACTTTTTCACTGAGAAGTCAAATGCTAATGTATTGTATTCACACATTTTCACTCTGAATAAGCTCAGAGTTAATTGAAGTGAGGGAGAGTTAGTTTACCAACAGTACTTTTATCTCCCCTGTTCAGCTGTTTTAACTGAAATCAGAAGGGAAGGGAGTATCATACTCCTCTTTTCTTTTCTTTTTACACAATATGCTTATTTTATTCTGAGCATTTTGTTTCTATTGTAATGTCTTTTTATTATATGTTGTCATTGGTGTCAATGTGGCAAGGTTATGTTCAGCATTATAAGGGTGGTCAGTCATTTAACTTGAAAAGCATCATAACAACAGTAAAGTTTAATTCTGTAGCATATGCAGGAATACAAAGGCATTCTTTGTCAAGAATCTACCTTTGTGCCAGTCAGATTGCAATCATGGAATTCTGATTAAATACCTGTCAAACGGCACTTGGATTTGTTTATTGATGTCATTCACAATGTAAATAGTAGGCCTATGTGTGAGTCAAGGCAGATGAGCCAATACTTTTTATATAGTTTATGTACAGTATGGTATAACATGGGTTCACCGTGTTTATAAACACAATGTTGTGAGGAGGGCCAAGACACTGGCAGCCAACCACGTGAGCTAATTTTTTGACCGACAGCGGTTTCCAACAATCAGAGGTTGAGTTGTGCGCAGCTATTGTCGTGCAGTCAGGAGAAAACTAAAATTTAGAACCTATGTGTAGAGTTGAGCAGGTTCAAGGCAATTAAATGGTGTGCATCACATCTTAAGGACATAATAAAAGGTTCAAGTTGGAGCATCACGTTATAGCTCCTCTGAATGCAACAAAGTTTCAAAAGTCGCAAGATTTTCTTAGGAAACAATATAGGGATGTAAATAAAATCGAAATGTATCGATGTATCGGAAGTATCGGCCGGCGAGTTAATCGAATCGCATCGTATCGTGGGGCATTCTTAAGAATCGAAAAGAATCGAATCGCTGGCCCCTGTGCAATGCCCTAGCTCCATAACACAATAGTAGTGGAAAAGTAATTGGAAAAAAGCGAATCGAACCGAATCGCATTAGACAGGTCATCAGCTGGGAAAATTAGGCCTTTCGTCCTACCGCACTTTTCTCTGTGGATTACTGACCAGAAGCCCTATTGGAAGAAATTAAAACATGGGCCCACGTCAATTTTTGCTCAGAATTCAATATGGCCGCCATTTTCCAAAGTGACTTGTTTTCATGCATTATTACATTGTATTATAAGGTGATATTCATGAACGATGAACTACTTTCAGCATTATTCTGTCCTATTTCCTTACATACATGTTTACAAAGGTTGACTAAACTAAAAGAAATGAAAATAAAGTTGGCCAGCTTGGAATATCCAAAGGAAAGTGCTGAAAATAATGATTGAGTCTATGGCTGCGGAAATTAGGCCTATTGTCCTGTCAGGTTTTTCACAGTGGATTACAGACCAGAAGGCCTACTGAAAAAGATTCTCCAGCTGGTTGCCATCTCAAATGTGCTCCAAAATTCAAAATTCAATTCTCTGTTTTTCAGAATGGCAGACTTTCATACATTTTCCTCAATACTGTAAGACCATAATTATCAATAAAGGTAACCTATTTTCATTGAAATCTCCTATCTACAGACGTGAGTACAAAGGTTGGCAACAGAAAGATGCAAATTTCCTATAGACAATATCCTAAAGATTGTTGTCAGAAAATGATTGAATTACACTTACACAGTTGACTGCTGAAAAAAGGCTGTTGATCTGCCAAACTTTTTCACATTAGATTTCTGACCAAAAGTTTTTCAGGCCTACATTTTTTGCATAAAGCAAGGTTGAGTGTGCGTGCGTGTGTGCGCGCGCGTATCCCCCGCTCATCTTTCCCCTGCTCTACAGTGTCTTTCCCCCACACACTATTCTGCCTCCTCCACCCCCTCCCTCCCCCCCCCCACCCCCCCCCCCCCCACACACACACACACACACACACTATTCTGCCCCCAACTCTCTCACTCATCCTTCCCATGCTACTCTGCCCTTCCACCCATCACTCACCCCCCACTATTCTGCCCCCCACGCTCAACCCCCCTGACTCACCCGGTCTACTGTGTCTATGTCAGTGTATGTAAAGAACCACATTGGCCACACACACTTCAGAAAAAGGCACTCAGGCACACGTACACACACACATACACATGCACGCACGCACGCACACACACACACACAAGCGCACGCGCGCACACACACACACACACACAGTTTGGCAGGACAATATGCCTTTTTTCAGCAGTCCACTGTGTTTGTGAGATTCAATGATTTGACACCATTCCTTTGGATATTTCAAAGTGGCAAGATACAGGGGGTGGACAAAATAACTGAGACACCTATCATTTTAGTGTTGGAAGTTTAATGGCTCAAGTGGACCAGCCTGTTGGTCAATCTTCATTAATGGCACATTGCACCAGTAGAGTGAAGTGTGAAGGTTCAATGAGCACAGAAATTCTGTGTAACTGTTGCATCTTTGACCGAGACAGCAAGTCTCGGAGCCACAGTATCTTTGCATCTTTGACCGAGACAGCAAGTCTCCTGTCTCCTGTCCCCTGTCCCCTGCGACTCAACCCTCACAGCCCACCAGGTGACTCACACACAAGTCCTGAAAGTCCTGAAGCAAGTAAACCCCCACAAAGCCACTGGACCAGATGGGGTTCCCCCCAGAGTGCTGAAGGCCTGCAGTGAACAACTGGCTGGTGTGTATACAGACATTTTTAATTCATCTTTATCTCAAGCAGTTGTCCCACATATTTTTAAAAAAAAATCAACTATTATACCAGTTCCAAAAAGACCAGACACAAAAACTCTTAATGACTTCAGGCCTGTGGCACTTACATCAGTCGCCATGAAGTGCCTTGAAAAAACTGGTCTTAGCCCATATAAATTATACAGTCCAGGACACTACTGACCCCTTTCAGTTTGCCTACCGTCCCAACCGATCAGTGGATGATGCAGTAGCAATAGCTTTACATCACACACTGGAGCACCTGGAGAGTAGCGGAGCGTATGTCAGAATGCTTTTCCTGGACTACAGTTCTGCCTTCAATACCATCCACCCAGGCAGGCTGATTGAGAAACTGACAGTCCTTGGCCTCCCAACTCCCACCTGTAACTGGATACTGGACTTCCTTATAGAGAGACCACAGGTGGTGAGAATGGGGGGGTGGGTGTCCTCTGAGCTCAGTCAGTACGGGATCTCCACTAGGATGCTGCCTCAGTCCTAAACTCTTCACACTGTATACCCATGACCTTCTCTCAAGCCATGACAACACCATCATCATCAAATATGCTGATGACACTACCATCCTGGGGCTCATTAAAGAAGGGGACGAGTCAGGATACAGGTCTGTTGTGAACTACATCATTGACTATGGGGAGACAAACGACCTCATCCTCAACACAGACAAGACGAGGGAAATTATAGTGGACTTTAGAAAACATCCTCCTCCCCTACAGCCTCTGCACATTAAAGGGACAGAGGTGGTGAGGGCTGAAAGTCATAAATTCCTAGGCATCCAAGTAACATCAAACCTGAGCTGGAGTCTGAACACCACATCCATCGTGAAAAAAGCCCAGCAAAGGCTGTACTTTATTAGGATGCCTAGGAAGGCTGGACTGAACTACCGCCCTCTTACCCAGGCCTACAGAGGACTTGTAGAGAGCATCCTCACAACAGGCATCACTGTCTGGTATGGCAACATCACTCAGGCTGAAAGGAAGTCTTTGCAACGAATAATCAAGACTGCAGAGAGGATTATAGGCACAACACTTCCCTCCATTGACTCCATATATGTACAGCGCAGCCATAGAAGAGCAGAGAGAATCATTAAAGACCCACTCCATCCAGCTAACTCTCTGCTCAAACACAAGAACTGCACATACAAACTGAGACACAGTAGAGCGGACAGCATTCCTACCAGAAAAGCAAGGTTTTTCAACAGTTTCTTCCCAGCAACAGTGAGACTGATGGCAAAAAAGAACATTTGATCCACCACGGAGCCACAGTATCTTTGCATCTTTGACCGAGACAGCAAGGTGTCTCAGTTATTTTGTCCACCCCCTGTATTCATTCATTCATTCATTCATTCATGCCTTTTTCTAGACAACTTTTATACTCACATCTGTAAGGAGACAATTTAACTGAAAATAGGTTATCTTTATTGATAATTATGGCCTTACAGTATTGAGAAAATGTGTGGAAGTCTGTCATTCTGAAAAACAGAGAACATTTTGAATTTTGGAGCACCTAGATGGCCCCAAGTTTTCATCTTTTTCAATAGGCCTTCTGGTCTGTAATCCACTGTGAAAAACCTGACAGGACAATAGGCCTAATTTTAGCAGCCATAGACTCTATGTGCATTTCAATCATTATTTTCAGCACTTTCCTTTGGATATTGCAAGGTGTCCAACTTCATTTTCATTTCTTTTAGTTTAGTCAACCTTTGTAAACATGTATGTAAGGAAATAGGACAGAATAGTGCTGAAAGTAGTTCATCGTTCATGAATATCACCTTATAGTACAATGTAATAACGCATGAAAACAAGTCATTTTGGAAAATGGCGGCCATATTGAATTCTGAGCAAAAATTGACGTGGCCCCATGTTTCAATTTCTTCCAATAGGGCTTCTGGTCAGTAATCCACAGAGAAAAGTGCGGTAGGACGAAAGGCCTAATTTTCCCAACTGATGACCTGTCTATACATTGTATCGTGGGGAATTCTTAAGTATCGAAAAAAAAAACCCGAATCCCTGATTTAAGAAATCGATACCGTATCGTATCGTCATGAAGGCTGTGATTTACACCCCTAAAACAATACTATCCTGCAATATACTGTTCAATATTTTGCAGTATATGAAGATGCTGCAAATACTGCTTGTCATTTCCACATATCACTTGCAAATATATTATAACTAGAAGCACTCAGAGAGCGCAGACCTCTGCCAAGGAAGCTGCTTGATGGAACATTTGATGTTACACCCTATTTTCATTTTAAGTCTTTTTGCCTTCTTTTTGTGGAGTTAGAAAGTGGAATGTTTTGCCCTGTCCCGCAATGCAATTTGTGGTCACTAGGGGCGTCTAGATTTATAGACCCCTTTAGAGCAGACGTGGGCAAACTCAGGCCCGGGGGCCACATGCGGCCCCCTGAGCCATTTCATGTGGCCCCCAGAGCCTTTGCAAGAAAGACAACTTTTAAATCCAAATTCAAACGGCTACTCAACATTCTTAAAATGCTACCTAAAACATGAGTATTGACCAAAGACATAGGCTTCATCTAAATACATTTAATTACAATGTGCAGGAATATAATTGCTGCCAAGTTATGTCAGCGTACACTGTTTTATTATTGACACGGGTGAGTTGTCTGTGGCACCCGGCCCTTCGGTCAATATTCTAAACCCAATGCGGCCCTCGGGCCAAAATAATTGCACACCCCTGCTTTAGAGTTTGTAAACAGGTATGACGTAATTTGGCTGCGTGCGCACCGCTGCCTCAAAATTGTCCATGCTCCGTTCACTTGTACAGACTCGACAGGTAAGATAACGGATGCTCGCGCTAACCTCGGATATGCAGTGGGCACCACGGACACGGGTATTCCTGGCGATGTCATCAGGCCAGTCAGTAGTTTAATGTATTGTAAAGGGCCATACACACACGTCGCTACTAGTTACTCGTTCAGCGAATTAAGTCAGTAGAATGTCTATGTGTTCCAGCGAGACTCGCAGGCGAGTAGGCGAGTACTGTAGAAGCGATGCAATGTGGGCGGATCCCGAGTTGAAAATATTTTATCTTCGAGCGAGGCGAGTAAGCGAGTAACCAATTGGAATGCAGAGTTTGGTACTTCTCGCCTGTTCATTGGCAGTTAAAGCGGCGGGAACTTTCAGCGAACGTTCCATGAAAGAGTGGCGAGTAGGCGAGCAAGCGAAAAGCTAGCTTTGTGTGTGTACGCCGCTTAACAACAAACATCTCCTATGCCTCTGGAACAGCCTCTTCCCTCTCATGTGTACTTTTCGGAATCTCTATTTTTTAGCAACATACACGCTTCAGAACGGCAGTTTTTCTCTCTTTAGTGTCTGCACTGTCACCCAGTATTACATACAGAATCACCACTCCCGATTTTACCCATGCCTGCAGTTCTGCTAGTGGCCGCTGTCGAGATACGACTCTGAGCACAGCAGCCTGTTCTTTCTGAATGGAGTCTGCACTCCCCCTAGAGTGCAGTACCACCCAGAAAAGAGGAGTCTCCTGTAATATCCTTAGGCTACAATATCTCTGGTGTGTTTGAGTCAACGATGCGCAACGCATTCATGAGGACGTCGACTCTGAGCAGGTCTATAGGCCAGCAATGGTGAAAAATCTTAAAATAGGTCCTGGTTCCGGTTCGTGATCCCGATCACCACCAGAATTTAATCACTTGTTCCTTGGGTCATTAGGCTACTAACAACTCCACAAAGTTTCCAAATCCGTTGATTAGTTTTTGAGTTATCCTGCTGACAGACAAACAAACAAACAGACCAAAAACATTACCTCCTAGGTGAAAATATAATTACATGATGTTGCAATATTATTCATGTAGTGAGAAATATTTAATATAAATAGAAATCATTTTCATGTATTACTGAGTCACAATCATGATTCATATCATTCACTGGTCTACCTGTAGGCTTATAAGTTATCACATAATAGGATGATGTGTTGCAAAATAACTCATGTAATGAGAAGTATCTAATATATGAAAATTGCAATTATTTTCATATTCATGATTCATATTACTCTGTAGGCCTATATCAAATAATGTTTAACATTTGTTGACTTGAGTTACAGTATAAATCATGTAATGACAAACATTTAGGTCCTGATATTATATATGGGTGGAGGGGGGGGCGACGACAATAATTTCATATAGGCTAGCCTAGGCCTACTGCTGAGTTATAGGCTAACCATTAATCATATCATATTTTATATTTAGAAATATGGAACCGTTGACTTTATGACATGAGCCCGTTACAAAAATGTCAAGTAACAAAATAGGCTACGGCGGTGAAGGATAAAGACACCTGTCCTTACATGCCATAGCCTGTCAACAAATACACGAGTGTGTCTACCAATGTCCTGGGGAGCATTAATATAATACCCATGTGACGTCCCCATTAGGCCTACAAGTGATGCTGCCTCTACTGGGCGCAAAAGTGTAGCGTGTATTTGCGCAACTCCTCTCCCCCTCCCTTCCAGAAATATAAACGGATCACAAACACAGCTCAGCCTCTTCTTTTGCGGCGAGCGGGTATCATCAAACGAAGCACAGGTAAAGTCTTCCATGCATGTCACCTCTTAACATGAATTGCTGGCGTTACATTGTGTTATTGCGAGACTTAATTGTCAGTCTGTCGTCGAGACCGGGTTGTGGGGATAATTAAATGTCAAAGGCATAAAGTCTTGACTGCAGTGATGCTGTGAGCCGACATTGAAGTGGGTATCATTCGCTAACTTCAGATGAGAGAACATGGCGCCGTTTGCAGGGACGCAGCAATCGCGCGATTAAATCCCCTAGATACCCGACGGGTCCCTGTCGCAATGGCTGAGTAAACAACTTGAGCCCGTGAGCCCGAGTCTCTCTCGACTTTGAAGCATTTGGTGACAAGCGTGTCCAGGCCTTGTACATCGGAATGCGCGTAGATGGCTGCGTTGTCGCATACAATTATTGCTGCTGGTTAGATAATCTTAACATTGACAGCCCGCACGGCACTTTAGTTAAGCCGTGGAAAGGAGGTTAGTCGTACAGTAGGGTCACCTGTAAATCCAGCCTCAATACCAATGTCTGCTGTCTTTAGTGAATACATTGTCACCTGCCTCACTGTCCTGACTGGCATGTCAGAAAAACAGGTGCAATGTTTATGTCATGCTCAGAGAGTCTCTGCTTTGGTTTATGATGCGCACCTTGATAATAAGGTCTGCTTGGTTTTTAGATGTTTCAGAGTGGCTTTGTTAACAGATTGGACCGCAATGCTGGCATCCCTCCCCTTCCCTGGTCTCTCTCTCTATCTCTCTCTCTCTCTCTCTCTCTCTCTCTCTCTCTCTCTCTCTCTCTCTCTCTCTCTCTCTCTCTCCTTTGCCTTGACTGGGCTGCCGAGGGTGCATGCTACTGCAGTGGATCTTCAGAAATGGCTGCGTCTTTACTTTCCAGAACAGCACAGAAAATGGTGGTCCTCCTGAGCCCGGAGTCCAGACATGGCACGGCAGGCGAAGTGAAGTGAAGTGATGCAGGGACAGACAGACACAGACTTAGAATAGTCACTCACTCTCTTGCATCCATACTGTCTGACTTGTCTGGTCTGGTATCACGATGCTGGGCTTTGCCCCTGCTGCCGCCTGCAAAAAAAACAACAACACGGGGGATGTTTGCCCGCCTGGCAGCTTGGCACAAGCCGAGGGGAGGGGGGCGTGCTTGCCAAGGAGAGAGAGAGAGGGATGGAGAGCAGGCACTGGTTGAGACAGGTATTTTTTGGTCATGACGTGATCTTGGGCTGTTGTATCAGTTTTTTTTTTTTGCTATCTGGTTGTAAATGAAATCGTCTGTTGACCGACTGCAGGAGATGGGAAGGTAGCCTAGTCTACAGAGGCTATAGTATACTTGTAGTCTGGTATATACTGTTTACGTATGTCCTGTCACTGATATATGAGCAGACCTAAAGAGAAGAGAGACACGCGACCAAAGCCCTGGCTTATGTAACATTCGATTCTATCTTCAGAGCCGTAGCTGCGTCTGGCCGTGTCCGGGCCGCATGTGGACCAGACCCTGAGGTCCGTCTGTGTGTGCCATTCGTCCTCCTGTTTGTTCTCCCCCCGAGAACCCTCCTGCAGCAACATAGAGCACTGCAGGCTGCAGTATACAGCACTGCTCCGGCTGGATGCTGTGCAATAGGCTGCTGCACTGTGTCTGTGTGTGTCCTTGTCCATGGTGCTAGTCTAGTCTGCCTCAGCCATATACTACGGGACTCACTAATTCGACGCCCTTTCGGTACTTACGCTTATGTCATACGACCCTAAACCTAAACCAAACCTTAACCTTATAATCCTAAACCTAAACCTAAACCTAACCCTAACCTTAACCTTAACCCTAGCCCTACATTTCTTGTTTGAAATGTTTGATTGCCATGTGACGGTACCAAAAGGGCGTCAAACTAGTGGGTCCCAATTAGGGGTGGGCGATATGACGATATTATATCGTGAATCGCGATATTGAGTAAAAGATCTTCTCGAATCTGCCAAAGTGGAGAAATCGTATAGATCGTCTTGCAGTGAGGATGTTTATTATCAGTATCAGAGTGACGTTTTCTCACTTTTGTTGTTGTCTTCACTTTATTCTTTACATTATTGTATTCCAATTGTACACTTTATGAGAGTGTGATCAGTGTGTTAACATTTTATTGACTGCAAATTACAAATTGCAAGTATATGAAAGTTGTTTTTTGTTGTTTTTATTTTTTGGATGGAAGATCGTGATAAAAAATCGAAATCGTGATTTCATGTTAAAATATCGTGATACAACTTTTTTGCCATATCGCCCACCCCTAGTCCCAATATACTACAAGCATGCCGTTGCAAACTGCAGCACCCCCTGTCAAAGCAGACTGCTGTCAGGATGAAATGTACTGTATGTGCAGAAGAACGTCGGAACATACGTACAGCCGTGGCCATGGGGGCCGCTAGGGGGGGGAAAGTGGTACAGATTCTAAGGGCCCAAGCACTGATAGGGGCCCTTAAGGGGGCCCAAGCACTGAGAGGGGCCCTTAAAGGGGGCCCAAAATTCGAATCTTTCATGGGGCCCAGAATTTCTGGCAGCGCCCCTGGCCGTGGCCTTGGCCTAATGGTTAGGGAGGTGGACTTGAGATCAGAAGGTTGCAAGTTTGAATCCCACTCTTACCTCTCCCTACACCTCCACCCATGGCTGAAGTGCCCCAGAGCAAGGCACCTAACCCCACATTGCTCCAGGGACTGTAACCAATACCCTGTAAAATAACTGACTGTATTTTGCTTTGGATAAAAGCTTCAGCTCAGTGTAATGTACTGTATTTGCCGAAGGATGCAAGGGGCAGCCGTGGCTCAGTGGTTAGAGCACTGGGTTGGCAACCCAAGGGTTCCCGGTTCAATGCCCTTGAGCAAAGCACCTAACCCTCACACTGCTCCCCGGGTGCCGCTCAGCAGGCAGCCCACTGCTACGGACTAGTGTGTGTACTTCAATGTGATTCACTAGTCCAAATGGATAAAGTGCAGAGAAAGAATTTCCCCTAGGTGACCAAAATTGGATCCAATCCAAATTGGCCAATTGGATGTCAGGCATGCTGAAATGATCTGATAAACAGTCCACGATGGCTTATAGGTAAGCGATTAGGGCGTTGGACTTGTAGCCCAAAGGTTGCCGGTGCAATCTGCCAGCTTTGGGGGTGGGAGTAATTAACCAGTGCTGTCCCCCATCCTCCTCCATGACTGAGGTACCCTGAGCATGGTACCATTCCGGTGCACTGCTCCTTTTGGGGGGGATTGGGGGCTGTCTTCTTGCACGGGTGAGGCATAAATGCAATTTCGCAGTGTGCACTTGTGTGCTGTGGAGTGCTGTGTCACAATAACAATAGGAGTGGGAGTTTCCCAGTTAGGCTTTCACTTTCACTTCACGTATATTGCTGTGTCTTGTCATATTGCACGGTATGCTGTAAGCTTATTTTGGGCACATTTAAGCTCATTTTGGGCCCTCAGATTGTCCTGCGATTCTGTCTTCAGCATCCTCAGTTAATGGACTTAAATGTTTGCTTTCTATTTATTGTCCATGCGTTTCTGACAAAAAAGAGTGGGAACGAGGGGGAACTGACCTTTTACTTTCTTTATTGCTGTTTGTGTTTGTTTATTTATTTACAGATTAGAAAGATGCTGCTGCACCTCCAGTTATTTTTTTGGTATTTTTTACTTTATTTATGATCCTCCTCCATGACTGAGGTACCCTGTGCATGGTACCGTCCCGCCGCACTGCTCCCCAGGGGCGCCATTGAGGGCTGCCCCCTTGCACGGGTGAAGCATCAATGCAATTTCGTTGTGTTCAGTGTGCAGTGAACACTTAAGTGCTGTGGAGTGCTGTGTCACAATGACAATGGGAGTTGGAGTTTCCCAATGGGCTTTCACTTATCTTTCGATAGTGAAGGTGGTGACAGGAAGCGAGTGGGGAGAGAGAGATGAGGAAGGGCCGGCAAAGGACCCGAGCCGGGAATCAAACCCGGGTCAGCCGCATGGGAGACGAGTGCCCTACCGTTTGGCCACGGCAGGGCCACCTCCAGTTATTCGTAATCCCATTTCCCTATTCTTCTTCCGATAGGCTCTTCTCTTAACACGCGTGTCCTGATTTTTACCTCCTGAAGCACCATGGGTAAGGAGAAGCTCCACATCAACATTGTGGTGATTGGCCATGTGGACTCCGGCAAGTCCACCACCACTGGCCACCTCATCTACAAGTGCGGTGGCATCGACAAGAGGACCATCGAGAAGTTCGAGAAGGAGGCTGCTGAGGTAATTCAGATTTTGGATTTTTCTATTATATCAGAATATCTATTATATATTTTTCTATTACATTGCAATTTTTGTGTTATAACAGGGGCTCTAGACACAAATTCCGTATTTTTTTTGGGGGGGAAAAAAAATCTCAATATTTAAATCCTGCAAGGTAATTCTCGATACTGACAAAAAACAAGGTGACCCATAAGTTAACGAAGCCTTGCATGTATGTTATGA